>NC_134498.1:49488358-49691762 GCF_040206685.1 Ascaphus truei
CTCCTTTTCCTAATATTACTTTTAAGTCTGAAGTGCTTCTTCCCATCATCTGTTATTTGTATTATTTGTTATTTATATTATTAGGTCACATGTATCACTGCTGTGAAGCGCTATGTACATTAATAGTGCCATATAAATAAAGATATACATGCACACACACACAAAATAAGTTTATTTTATTAATGCACAGATATAAAATCGTTGTTCTGCAGTATACTGCGCAGCTCTCTGGCAGTGAAAGAGTTCGCCCTGACTCACCCCATTTCCCTGCTCTCGTTTCCCAGGTGAATGGCGTTAACACCGGCAGCGTGTCCCACAGCCAGGCCATCGCTCTGCTGCGCCAGCCGTGCGCCGTCCTGCACCTCACCGTCCTCCAGGAGAAAGGCTTCTCTCAGAGGGCTCCGCGGGCAGAGGGCACCGCCGCAGCCAGTCCCAGCAAGGAGGTCATCCACGTCGCCCTGCTCAAGAGGGACCGGCTGGAACCGCTGGGCATCAAGCTGGTCCGGAAGACGGACGAGGTCGGGGTCTTTGTTCTGGATCTGTTAGACGGGGGTCTTGCTGCGAAGGACGGGAAGCTGAGGTGTAATGATAAGGTTCTGTCCATCAACGGGCAGGACCTGAGGCAGGGGACCCCTGAAACTGCAGCGCAGATCATCCAGGTAACGACGGCTCTGTATTACCAAAGGACATACCCGGCAACGTCCCAGGTTAATGATACCGTGCTACGGCATCGTACAGCATTCAAATGGGCTGCATGGTGCCGGCTTAGCACCGCGAGGTTCTGGTGGGGCTCAACTTCCAAACACTTCACATACTATTTTATTTTGGCGTTGGATGTGTGTTTGAGGAGGGGGTCATAGCTTAGAGTTCTAGTGCTGGTATCAGCCCTGGAGAACAGCAGCATCCTGGCGACAGGTTGTGATACCTTTTAGTGCACCAACATTAGAGTTCTTTTTAAATAAAATGATAGGGCGCCGAGGTTTCCAAACCTCAGAGGTCTCTTTTTCAAGAGTTATGTGCACAAAGCCGGCCAGCGTCTTGTTTGGGCAGATTTAAGCATTAGTAAGACCACACCTTGAATATGGAATACAATTTTGGGCACCACTCCTTAGAAAAGACATTATGGAACTAGAGAGAGTGCAGAGAAGAGCCACCAAATTAATAAAGGGGATGGACAATCTAACTTATGAGGAGAGGCTAGCTAAATTAGATTTATTTACATTAGAAAATAAGTCTAAGAGGGGATATGATAACTATATACAAATATATTCGGGGACAATACAAGGAGCTTTCAAAAAAACTATTCATCCCACGGGCAGTACAAAGGACTCGGGGCCATCCCTTAAGGTTGGAGGAAAGGAAATTTCACCAGCAACAAAGGAAAGGGTTCCTTACAGTAAGGGCAGTTACAGTGTGGGATTCATCACCCATGGAGACTGTGATGGCAGATACAATAGATATCTTAAAAAAAAAGTTGGACCTCTTTTTAGATAGGAAAGGTATACAGGGATATACCAAATAAGTAAACATGGGAAGGATGCTGATCCAGGGAGTAATCTGATTACCAATTCTTGGAGTCAGGAAGGAATTTATTTTCCCCTTATGAGATATCATTGGATGATATGACTCTGGGGTTTTTGTTTGCTTCCTCTGGATCAATATCCTGTAAGTACGGATATAGGATAAGTTTATCTCGTCTAAATTTAACATAGGCTGAACTTGATGGACGGATGTCTTTTTTAAAATTCATCTGCTATGTAACGATGTAACATTGTAACTATATAATGATGTAACTATGTAATGATGTAACTACATAACTATGTAACTATGCGAAATTTCAGCTCCATTCTGTTGAACAAGGTGAAGATGACTTCACAGTATATTGAAGAGGAGTGTAAGAGCTTACTGGCAGATACTCCGTGTCACTCTACAGTGCAGTACATTGTAGGATTTGAGGAGTGGGGGTGATTTCCCTCCGCTCTGGGGGTTGTGGTGTTTGCGACGCAGACACAGATAGACTGACTGTGTTATTGGGATAACTCTGCTCAGTAGCATGTTCTGTACTTTGTTCTCAGTCCAGTGAGGCCCGGGTGAATGTGGTCGTCCTCCGGCAGAGCACAGCGCAGCCCATGGAGGTCATTGAAGAGGGAGCCTCATCTAGCAGCAGCAGCAGCGGCGGCAGCAACGGAGGGAGCCCCGTCCATCCACGGAAAAGACCAAGTCTGAGGCCATGCAGAAGGAAATCCACGTACCTGAAGGTAATGCTGCTAGACACAGAGACACCTGTTCATTATCTGATATTCACAGGGATCCCCTGCTTACTCTTGCAATGCATGCTGGAAGTTGTAGTTCTTGTCTAAGGCTGCGGCCACGCTGCTGCTGAGAGCACATGCCGCTCGGAGCGCTCACTTCAATAATATGAAATGTGTATGGCCACGCTCGCCATCGGAAATTTAATTTCCAGGCGCTGAGAATGGTCACATGACCATTCTGTAACCAATCAGCATGGAGTTTCGCCTTCGGGCTTGGAGGGAAAGGCTGGCAAGTTACACACCACCCCGATCCAGCCAATTACACGGCCGATCCCTTAATAGCCACGCAAACCCTCCCCCCCCCCCCCAACAGGCACTGGGGTACTCAATTCCAGTGTTCAGCCGCCCCCCCCCCAACAGGTCAGGTTTTCAAGAACATGTGGCTCAATCAGTCCCTGCATCAGCACAAGTAGCTCAATCAGAAGCACAGTCTTTGACTGAGCCTCTGATTGAGCCACCAGTGCTGAAGCTAGGCTAACCTGAAAACCTGACCTGTTGGGGGGGGGGGGGGCTTGAGGACGTTGAGAACCCCTGTTCTAAGGTAGCAGGACACAGAGCTCTTGGTCTGTGTTTTGGGGGAATATTGGTATTTGCTAAGATTTGGGATGATTGATTTCAATCTTTTAGTCCATTGGAGGCTTGTAGGGTTCCAATAATACATGTAAGATGCATAAATCCCCGCATATTAGAGGGTTTAGGGCGGCAGAATCTCGAGACGAACAGGACTTAACATTAATAAGATTTAGTGAGTTCTGCAGCAGAAACGCTCATTTTCAGTGAGGATTTCTGACGCAATTCGTTATGGAAGATAAAAAAAATATATAAACTCTGATGCACCCACGTCTGAATTATCCATGTCTCACTGTTACCCACGTCTCACTGTTACCCACGTCCCACTGTTACCCACGTCCCACTGTTACCCACGTCCCACTGTTACCCACGTCCCACTGTTACCCACGTCCCACTGTTACCCACGTCCCACTGTTACCCACGTCTCACTGTTACCCACGTCCAACTGTTACCCACGTCCCACTGTTACCCACGTCTGCTCTGGTCACAGAAACATGACAGTGTTTAAACTGCAAATATTCAGATTATAGGTGTGTACCTGAAAATAAACACAGCGTGTGTGTGAGCTTGTATCCGGTAAACCTGTCTGAAACAGTCATTTCCCCAACGGCTGCACAGATACAGCAAGTGCTGGTTTCAGAAAGTATAGAGCCGGCAAGCCCTGTCAGGTTATAGAGGTTTTTAGAAGTCCATGTTGGATTCACAGCGGTACCTGCCTTATCGGCACCAGTGAGTGAGGCCTGGTTCCCAGCGAGGTGAGGGCCCCCGGTTCCCGGCGAGGTGAGGGCCCCCGGTTCCCAGCGAGGTGAGGGCCCCCGGTTCCCGGCGAGGTGAGGGCCCCCGGTTCCCAGCGAGGTGAGGGCCCCCGGTTCCCAGCGAGGTGAGGGCCCCCGGTTCCCAGCGAGGTGAGGGCCCCCGGTTCCTGGCGAGGGCCCGAGGTGAGGGCCCCGAGTTCCCAGCGAGGTGAGGGCCCCCGGTTCCTGGCGAGGGCCCGAGGTGAGGGCCCCGGGTTCCCAGTGAGGTGAGGGCCCCGGGTTCCCAGCGAGGTGAGGGCCCCCGGTTCCCGGCGAGGTGAGGGCCCCCGGTTCCCGGCGAGGTGAGGGCCCCCGGTTCCTGGCGAGTGAGGGCCCCGGTTCCCGGCGAGGTGAGGGGTTCCCGGCGAGGTGAGGGGCCCCCGGTTCCCAGCGAGGTGAGGGGCCCCCGGTTCCCAGCGAGGTGAGGGGCCCCCGGTTCCCAGCGAGGGTACCGGTCCCAGTAAGTGAGGCCTGATTCCCAGCGAGGTGAGGCCTGGTTCCCAGCGAGGTGAGGGCCCCGGTCCCAGTAAATGAGGCCTGGTTCCCAGCAAGGTGAGGGCCCCGGTCCCAGTAAATGAGGCCTGCTTCCCAGCAAGGTGAGGGCCCCTGGTTCCTGGCGAGGGCCCGAGGTGAGGGCCCCGGGTTCCCAGTGAGGTGAGGGCCCCGGGTTCCCAGCGAGGTGAGGGCCCCCGGTTCCCGGCGAGGTGAGGGCCCCCGGTTTTAGGCGAGGTAAGGGCCCCCGGTTCCTGGCGAGTGAGGGCCCCGGTTCCCGGCGAGGTCCCCCGGTTCCCGGCGAGGTGAGGGCCCCCGGTTCCCGGCGAGGTGAGGGCCACCGGTTTCAGGCGAGGTGAGGGCCCCCGGTTCCTGGCGAGTGAGGGCCCCGGTTCCCGGCGAGCGCCCCCGGTTCCCGGCGAGGTGAGGGCCCCCGGTTCCCGGCGAGGTGAGGGCCCCTGGTTCCTGGCGAGGTGAGGGGCCCCCGGTTCCCGGCGAGGTGAGGGGCCCCCGGTTCCCGGCGAGGGGCCCCCGGTTCCCAGCGAGGTGAGGGGCCCCCGGTTCCCAGCGAGGTGAGGGGCCCCCGGTTCCCAGCGAGGGTACCGGTCCCAGTAAGTGAGGCCTGATTCCCAGCGAGGTGAGGGCCCCGGTCCCAGTAAATGAGGCCTGGTTCCCAGCGAGGTGAAGCCTGGTTCCCAGCAAGGTGAGGGCCCCGGTCCCAGTAAATGAGGCCTGGTTCCCAGCGAGGTGAAGCCTGGTTCCCAGCAAGGTGAGGGCCCCGGTCCCAGTAAATGAGGCCTGGTTCCCAGCAAGGTGAGGGCCCCGGTCCCAGTAAATGAGGCCTGGTTCCCAGCGAGGTGAGGCCTGGTTCCCAGCAAGGTGAGGGCCCCGGTCCCAGTAAATGAGGCCTGGTTCCCAGCGAGGTGAGGGCCCCGGTCCCAGTAAATGAGGCCTGGTTCCCAGCAAGGTGAGGGCCCCGGTCCCAGTAAATGAGGCCTGGTTCCCAGCAAGGTGAGGGCCCCGATCCCAGTAAGTGAGGCCTGGTTCCCAGCGAGGTGAGGCCTGGGTCCCAGTAAATGAGGCCTGGTTCCCAGCGAGGTGAGGCCTGGGTCCCAGTAAATGAGGCCTGGTTCCCAGCAAGGTGAGGGCTCCGGTCCCAGTAAATGAGGCCTGGTTCCCAGCAAGGTGAGGGCCCCGGTCCCAGTAAATGAGGCCTGGTTCCCAGCAAGGTGAGGGCCCCGGTCCCAGTAAATGAGGCCTGGTTCCCAGCAAGGTGAGGGCCCCGGTCCCAGTAAGTGAGGCCTGGTTCCTAGCGAGGTGAGGCCTGGGTCCCAGTAAATGAGGCCTGGTTCCCAGCAAGGTGAGGGCCCCGGTCCCAGTAAATGAGGCCTGGTTCCCAGCAAGGTGAGGGCCCCGGTCCCAGTAAATGAGGCGTGGTTCCCAGCAAGGTGAGGGCCCCGGTCCCAGTAAGTGAGGCCTGGGTCCCAGTAAATGAGGCCTGGTTCCCAGCAAGGTGAGGGCCCCGGTCCCAGTAAGTGAGGCCTGGTTCCCAGCAAGGTGAGGGCCCCGGTCCCAGTAAATGAGGCCTGGTTCCCAGCAAGGTGAGGGCCCCGGTCCCAGTAAATGAGGCCTGGTTCCCAGCAAGGTGAGGGTCCCGGTCCCAGCGAGGTGAGGCCTGGTTCCCAGCAATGTGAGGGCCCCGGTCCCAGTAAATGAGGCCTGGTTCCCAGCAAGGTGAGGGCCCCGGTCCCAGTAAATGAGGCCTGGTTCCCAGCAAGGTGAGGGCCCCGGTCCCAGTAAATGATGCCTGGTTCCCAGCAAGGTGAGGGCCCCGGTCCCAGTAAATGATGCCTGGTTCCCAGCAAGGTGAGGGCCCCGGTCCCAGTAAATGAGGCCTGGTTCCCAGCAAGGTGAGGGCCCCGGTCCCAGCGAGGTGAGGCCTGGTTCCCAGCAAGGTGAGGGCCCCGATCCCAGTAAGTGAGGCCTAGTGGAGCTGTGATCCGTTCCATCTCCTTGCAGGACCTGCCTCAGGGGCTCTCCGGGCTGGAGAAGACGGTCAGTGTGAAGAAGGAGCTGCGAGAGTCTCTGGGAATCACCATCGGAGGGGGAAGAGATAATAAAAACAAGCTTCCTGTGTATGTGTCCAGCGTCCAGCCTGTGGGGTGTCTGTACCGGGACGGCAGAATCAGGAGAGGTAACCCCTACTTCCACATAATATCCTCTCCTTCTTTCTTTTTCTTATGGGATAAAATAATATATATCTTTATTTATATAGCGCACGCAGTATATTCTGCGCTGTACAAAAGAGACAATACAGTACCAGGAATTATAAAACAATAAATGCAAGAAAAACAAAATCAGACACCAGGAAGGGAAATCCCTGCCCCGAGGAGCTTGCACTCTATTTCTGTTCTTATGGGATAAATGCATTATAAACTGTTCACACCGTTTCTCTCCTGCGCTGTTTTTAGAATCGGATTCTTTTGTTCTCAGTAGCGGTCAAAATATTAAATGTCCGGGAGGTTAAAATGGAGATCTCCCCCGAGCAGTCTAAAGGTTACCCTGGTGACCTCAGAAACTAGAGATTACGAATAAACCCATGTGTTAACGACGACCATTGTAATTAATTAATAAGACCCAGGGCCCATCAGTCCTATAACTAGCCTGGTTCAGCTCCGGGAGTCGTGTCCACGTCTAATAAAATCCACTTTCTGCACATTATCCCGACTATTTTAGTGCTATTATCCCGACAATCTGGGTAACTAATTGACAGAGACACTGTGTATAACGGAGCTTTTCCCTCTGTATAGGGGACGTGCTCCTGAGCATTAATGGGGCGGACCTGACCTCTCTCAGTTACTTGGAGGCCGTGTCTGCTCTCAAGTCCAATGCAGCTTCTCACACGGTTGTACTGAAAGTCCTGGAGGTCGCGTCGGAGGCCGCTGAGGGGGCCGCGGAAGTCCCGAGAGACCCGGGCGGAGTCTGGTCACCTCTCTGGGTCACCTGGCTCGCTCTTCCCAGGTATGTGACGTTGTGACATTCTTTTCCTTGACTCTTCCTTTGTGTCTATTACACGCGTGAATGCTACTGTGGGTAACTCCTCTTCCTAAATGTTACTTTTATGTCTGAAGCGCTTATTCCCATAATCTGTTATTTGTATTATTTGTTATTTATATGATTGTCACGTGTATTACTGCTGTGACACGCTATGTACACTAATGGCGATATATATAAATACAGACACACACAGACACACACAGACACACACAGACACACACAGACACACACACGCCGGGCTGCTCTTGTGTGCAAAGCAGGGTGGGGCTGACACAATGTGTCTGTGATAAGCTCAGTGTTCCTTTTGTGGCACAGCCAGGGAATGAAGCTGAGCTGAAGGAGGGGCCGTGACATATCCCTTTCACCTAAACCCCTTCACTGCCAGAGAGGCCAGTAATGTACACCCCTCCGACAAGGAAGGCGATGAGGGAGCCGGGCTTCCGTCAGCTTTTCTTCCAGAGTACATCCCTCCGTATTCAGCCAGCATGTGCAGCACAGGGGTGGCCAGCTCCAGTCCTCGAGCCCCAAACAGGGCAGGTTTTAAGGATATCCCTACTTCAGCACTGGTGGCTCAATCAGTGGCTCAGTCTGTGACTGCACCACCTGTGCTGAAGCAGGGATACCCTTAGGACCTGCCCTGTTGGTCCTTGAGGACTGGGGTTGGTCGCCCCTGGTGTAGTAGTTTCAAAACAAAATGTACTAATAAAATGATGTCCAGATGTCTGCTCACAAACGCAAAGATCATTTGGGCGTTAAGAATGGCGGGTACGATCTCGTGCGCCAGCGCATGTGTCTCTCACTCTGCACCTGGATATAAAGGGGTGCACGTTATAACATTATCAGATACAATGTGTTCTGCTTGCATGTAGAGAGAATTACTACCCCACTGTTACTGAAAGCGCTTACTCCCGTATTTGGCAACGCAGAAGCCGCTGTTCTTTGCTACATTGGGAGAAGGTCATTTGATAAATAGCAATGTCCTCCAAAACTGGGGCAAAAAACAAAACTGGGGCAAAAACCCTTCTGCACCAGTGGAACCTAAAACCCCAGCGCTTTCAGTGAGATTTGTTTCTCTTTATAACTAAATTAACATCTGCTTTGCCCAAAATTCACCTTCTCTCCCGATATTGGGATATTCTTTCTTGATTTAAATCAGAAAATCGGAGTGCCTGGCTGCGCTCTGGTTCTTCGCCTGGCACAGGGGGTATCTTCCTTTTCCTGCTTCTGTGCTCCCTGCTGGATATATTGGGGGTTTGAACGGTGTTTTACCAATTAGATGAACGTTCCTCTTTTTGTTTCCTTCCTTGTAATATAACTTCGGCCTCTTGATCCAGAGTCTCCCAGATGTGACGTCCACACTGAGCACCCATTCTTGGTGCCTTCTCACCTCGTCACTTTCTCTTCCTGTTTTAGAGTGTAAGCTCCTGTGAGCTGGGGTCTCTTAATGCTTTGTTTGTTTGGGGAGGGGGATATTTTTAGTTGGCCCCTTGTAACTTGATGATGACGATGATGATGGAATGCACATAACCTGTTATCCCGTCTCTCCCGCCAGCTGTCTGCACTGGTGCCGAGACATCGCCTTGCGGAAGAGTAACGCGGAAAGTTGGGGGTTCAGTATCGTTGGAGGCTTTGAGGAGGCCAAAGGCTACCAACCCTTCTTCATTAAGACCATTGTACCTGCCACCCCAGCTTTCTTCGATGGAAGATTAAAGTAGGTGCAGTTCATAATGACTCTTGAATACATTGGACGGCTCCTCTATAAAGGAGATTTTCTTCTGTAGTTTGCCAAAGGCACAGAAGCCCTGGAGCGTTACTTCCGCGTGCAGAGTATTATGTTGATTCTCTTCCAGCATTGACGGGGTTACGCTCCAGGCCCTCTTTGTGTTACATAAATATTTTTATTTCAGAAATGACCTGCACTTTATTAAACGGGTCCCCTGATTCTGCACTTTTATGCCCCAGGGGTAGCTGGAAAGGGTGTGCAATGCAGCAGCTCTAGGGAATTCTCACAATGTAGTAGACGGGAAGGTATGGGACATGCCCACTGGGTGTTTATTTGCATGCCACTACCCACAATCCTTAGTTAAGATGCACAATGACGTGACAAAGGGGTGGAAGAAGCAGGTTTGTGGACCTGTGGAAGACATGCACGTACACTCGTGGCTATTCCACCTTGACTTTAAGTGGAACTGGGACTTTCATAGAGCCTTTTGGTCCTGATATTTTGCTCTCCCTGCTCAGGTGCGGAGATGAGATAGTTGCAGTGAACGGTGTGTCTGCGATGGGAATGAGTAACGCGGAGCTGATCCCTATGCTGAAAGAACAGAAGAACAGGGTCACGCTGACGGTGGTTTCCTGGCCCGGGAGTTTCGTTTAGTGATCACTAAAGAAGCGAAAGCCTCCAGATTGTATAAACTCTGAGCCATCTTGAAAAAAACTGGCCTTCCTTTGACGGTTCTCTTTCTTTGCTCTGGATGCCTCCCCCATATTAATGGCTTATTTGGGGAAAAGAGGGTTAGAGGTGCAGTCGTGCTTCATCGACGATTCAAATTTATTTTTACATCTTGCAGAAATCTTAATAAATGTGAAATAAATTGTTGGGTGTATAGCACCCGTTAGAACGGCTTCACAACTCAGGACTCATACCTCCAGCATCTTTAATTCCACCGGTTGGTCCAAACCAGTAATGAAGTGGTGTTTATTTCTGCTTATTTGGGGTTGGAACTTTTTGGGTCTAAATTGGAGACACTGTTAAATGTGTCTCCCCCCCCCACCCCAAAATAAAACTGCAGGCCTGCAGAATGGTCACTAGTGAACGTTACAACTAAGGCTGCGTCCATAGACATTTCTCCCGTGCGGAGGCGGAGGGAAAGCAGGTGCTTTCCCTAGCCAGGGTACGCGCGCTGTCCATGGGCGTACCAATGACGTCACGGAGCTGGTTTGCCCTCATTGAGCGAACCGCTCACGTGACCACCCTATCGCGCGCCCCCTCCTGCCTCCGCCCGCTGCATGTTCGCGCACACTGCCTTAAGGCAGGTTGTTCGCTCAGCGCGCGGACGCAGCCTAATGCATTAAACTGAACTTACATTGTGGCGCAATCATTCACTTTGTGTATTAATCATTCAGTTGTATCCATAATACAGGCTTCTGCACCTTTATAAATATCCAGTGAGAGATCTTCACATGTTCAGACACAATGTGGCATTGTCGTGCGATTCCGCTCTCTGTGGAATTACATTTGGAATGAGTGTGCAATAGCGAATGCATAGTATAGGATGTGCGGAAGCAGAAAGTCTCACCACACTTCACTTTGTTTTCTCTCTTCTTTCCCCCCCCGCCACCTCCCCCCCCCATCTCCCATCCGCCCCCCCCCCCCCCCCCCCCCCCACGCCCGACAAGTCACCAACTCTGTGTGGTTGGTTATGACTCAGGCACATTTCATATAAATTATGCAACTCTCTGATCTTCCACTGTTCTGCACTCTAGTGATATCACCTTAGTTCAGTGTTTCCCCACTCCAGTCCTCAGGGAACCCCAACAGGTCAGGTCTTAAGGATATCCCTGCTCCAGCACAGGTGGCTCAGTCAAAATGACTGAGCCGCTGATTGACCCACCTGTGCTGAAGCAGGGATATCCTTAAGACCTGACCTGTTGGGGTTCCCCAAGGACTGGAGTTGGGAAACACCACCTTAGTTTGAATGAAGTTTGCTGTCACACGGCATTATAATTTTTTAAAAATCTGTTATAAAGATGCTTTTAATCTTTCCTACCTGTAATTACTGCTACAGAGTGTCACTGCATTGCCTTATCTGCTACCCGTTCATCCTCTCAGCAGAGTGGTTACCTAGAGATTGAGGGAAACCAATCGCTTCCTTCGAGGCCCGGTGACAGTAGAAGCATTGTGTATTCCCGAATGTAGATATGTGCATACGTGTCACATCCTTTCGCTGCCCTCTGGGCTGTAAAACAGGTTCATTTGTTTGTATAGTTGAGTCCAATACATGTTAATAAATTTGTATACATTTCTTATTTTTTTGCTCAGTATATAATCTGCACATTTTGGGATTGTTAGTGATTTAAGATTAGTTTTTTTTTTCACCCCACTGTTGCTTCTTAAAGCTGCATCTCAATGTAATAAATGTCAATTGTTTGTAATACTTAATACTCATCAGCAGCACACTGGTCCCGATTCACAAATATCCATCTCAGGAAGATTAGTTGTAAAATAAGTGATTTTTAAGTTGTGAAATAAAGTTTGCAATTAAATTATGCAGTGTTTTTAAAAATAATTTTAGATGCGAGTACATGGCATGTGATTACTTACGTGTACCCCCATAACTCCCTGGGGCAGGGGTGTGCGTAAACTGGGGGAGTGCATGGCGGTTACAGAGGCCCTCTTCCCTCTTCACCACGGCACTTAAATTAAATGCCAGGGGAGGCGTGAGGCTTCTAACTCCCTTACCTGCTCTCTGCCGGGTCTTCGGCGATGCATCACCATGGCAACACGGCATCAAATGACATGGTGACGTGACATCATTTGACGCAGTCCTTGGAGAGGGGAGCTCAAATGCTGCAGCTGCCAGGCGGGGGGGGGGGGACACAGCTCAAGAAGTTTGCGCACCCCTGCCCTAGGGTATCACTCTGGTATCCACACGATAACGGCGCTCCTGCGCAGTGTATTGTGTAATCCTTTGTCTATGTGACGTACAAAAATGTCAGTCTCCCTTGAACCATTTCATACAAACACACAGATGTTTGGCGAGCGCTAAACCTTCCTCTCCATCCGGAGCACTTGGGAACAGCAGAAGTCTGTTTTTCTTTCATTTTCTGAAGCAGAGGGGTCGCCCACCGCTAGGGACCTAAAATATTTGGTGTCCTAACCACCAGGCAAGTGACCACTGAACTCAGATCCACCACGGGAAAGGCACGAAGGTCATTTGTAGATTTGTGTGTCAAAAAAAAACAAAGCCCCCCCAAACATCTCACGCACTTGTGTAGTCTCCCCTTTGCAGCCCGCAGACGAGTGGATCTAGAACTGCAGGATAAGAAAAACATTGCCGTGTGGTTCAGAAATAGTCAGAGAGCGAGGTGGAGAGCGTGACCTACACAAGGTAGCCTTATCTTTTTAGAGTGGAGAAAGGAAAGGGAACATTTTTTTCCCCAGGGGTAGAGATAGTCAAGGCCCCTATAGATTTACTGCTACTCCAGAATACAAAAAAAGAAAAGAACGACTCGGGTAAAAATAGGAGGCACTAGAAGAAATCTTGTAAATTCAAATAATAAATGCAGAAATGTTTTCAACATTAGTAAATATCCATTAACTGGTGTTGAGCGCAGAGTACTGGGGAAGGGTTTAACGTTTGCAGGCCTAATAGCTTTAACTTATGTAGATAGATGTATAAGTTTGCCCGGAAACTGCCTCTCAAGGAGTATTTTCTAAGAGATGCTAATTGTATTCTAAGCAACCCTAATACCATTGATTGTACCACGCACACTTCCCGCCCCAAGGTTTTCAAGAAACAATCCACCTTTTATCCGAAACACATGCAAGGTCATTTAGTAAGTACCTTTGTAGATATGGGTACTAAGGATTTAGATATTTTAAACAGAGCATTTAAAATTGAGCACGATAATCTAAATACCCAAGAGAAAAAGGCCCTGGTTCAACTAGAAAACAATGATCCGATAGTTATTAAACCTGCTAAGAGAGGGGGGGGGGGGGGTATTGTGATGATGGACAAGGACTATTATGTCCAAGAGTCCATGCGATTGCTGGGTGACACGGCCACATACCTCCCCTTTAGCACCAGTCCACTCGGACAATTCTGTACTGAGTTGACTGTTTTGTTAAACAAAGGACTGGCCAGTCAGGCTATTACTCAAGACGAGTTTGACTATCTTAATATCTCATTTCCACGTACTGCTTTATATTACTTTATCCCTAAAATTCATAAACATTTAAAGCACCCACGAGGTAGGCCTATAATTTCTGGTATCAAATCACTCACTTCTACTTTGTCCCAATTTATTGATTTTCATCTTCAGCCGTTTGTCACTATGGTTAAGTCATACATACGTGTTGCAGATGCTTCGCGATGTGGAATGGCGGCCTGGCTATATTTGGGTCACGGCAGATGTTACATCGTTATACACCGTCATTGACCATGGTCTGGGCTGCCAGGCCATATCTCATTAGGGTCAGACATCAATATGGTGCCAGCTCTTAAGACTGTTCTATTTGAAAGTATTCATCAAATTCTTACACACAATTATTTTTGTTTTAATTCACAGTATTTTCTTCAGATGTGCGGTACTGCCATGGGTACCAGGTTTGCACCGAGTTATGCCAACCTGTTTATGGGCAGGTGGGAGGAAGACTATATTTGGAATAACTGTCCCCTGGGCGCAAACCTGGTGCTCTGGCGCCGCTACATCAATGATGTGATTTTTATTTGGTCTGGCAGTCAGGAAAATCAATGCATTTTGCATTTATCAACAACAACAATAGACATCTCCAATTTACATGTATGATTCCCAACAGATTAATTTTTTGGATTTAAATATTTATTTTACAGACAACATCATTTAGACTAAGACCTATTTTAAGCTTGTACAGGCCAACAATTATCTGATGGCGGATAGCCAGCATAATCCTCAATGGATTAGGAATATACCTAGAGGTGGGTTACCTTTTTGACTCTGGCCGAGCTCTCTGAAGCCCTCAGTCTCATGTCCCGCGGAAAAGCGCCGGGGCTAGACGGGCTGACTGTGGAGTTCTTCCGGTTTTTCTGGGAGATGCTGGGACCTGATTTCACCGAGGTCCTGGCCGAAGCCCTGGAGATCGGTGAGATGCCACTTTCGTGTCGGCGGGCAATACTGTCTTTGCTGCCGAAGAAGGGGGATCTCCGTCAGATCTCTAATTGGCGACCGGTCTCACTGCTCAGCACGGATTATAAGATCGTAGCCAAAGCGCTTTCGCTGAGGCTCAAGTCCGTGCTGGCAGAGGTGATTCACCCCGACCAGTCCTATACTGTACCGGGCCGGAGCATTCATGACAACATTTTTCTGGTCCGGGACCTGATGCACTACGCGCTGAGGACTGGTCTATCACTCGCCTTCCTGTCCCTAGATCAGGAGAAGGCGTTTCACAGAGTGGATCACCGTTACCTTATGCAGACCCTGCGGGCGTTTGGCTTCGGCCCACAATTTGTGGGCTTTGTCCAGATGCTGTACGCCTCTGCAGAGTGTCTGGTGAAGATCAACTGGTCACTGACGGCACCTTTTGTGTTTGGTCGGGGAGTACGTCAGGGGTGTCCCCTGTCTGGGCAACTATACGCGCTGGCCATCGAGCCCTTCCTCTGCCTACTGAGGAGGAGGCTCACCGGGCTGGTGCTGCGGGAGCCCAGCATGCGGGTAGTCCTGTCGGCTTATGCCGATGACGTGCTCCTCGTGGCCCAGGACCTAGATGATCTGGAGCGGGCTCAAGCGTGCCAAGAGGTCTACACCGCGGCCTCTTCTGCTCAGATCAACTGGTCCAAGTGCTCCGGCATTTTGGTGGGTCCCTTACAGGTGGACTCTTTGCCCCCGCGTTCCGTAATATCTCGTGGGGGAGCGATACTCTCAAATATCTGGGAGTCTACCTGTCTGCTGCGGAGGACCCGGCCCCAGAAAAATCCAGTGATCTTGAAGAACGGGTCATTGCTCGTCTGGGGTCATGGGTGTATCTGTCGATAATGCTTTCCCTTAGGGGAAGAACCCTGGTGATTAATCAGCTGGTGGCCAGTCAGCTATGGCACCGGCTGATAGCCATGGGTCCGCCCCCCAAATTTATCAACAAGATCCAGAGGAGATTGATGGATTTTCTCTGGATGGGGAAGCATTGGGTCTCTGCGGGAGTTGCGTGCCTTCCTTTGGAGGAGGGTGGACAGGGAGTGGTGTGTGTTACACACTTTCCGCCTCCAATACCTGCAGAGATACCTATTCGCGGATCCGTCTCCGCAGTGGTGCCAAGCTGGCGACCAGTTTCTTTCGCCAGCTGCGCAGTATGAGGTATGACCGGCAACTGTTTATCATCAGGCCCGAGGGTTTAGGAAGAAACCTCTCGGAGCTGCCGGCATACTACCGGGACTTATTACAGGCCTGGAAACTGGTCTCCGCGACCAGGAAGGAACAGGCGGTGGGGGTTGATTTCCTCGCTGAGCCCCTGCTGTATAATCCGGCAGTGGGGGCTCGGATGTTGGATTCACCCTCTATTTGCCGCCAGCTAATCCTGGCGCAAGTGACCAGAGTCGGGGATCTCCTGGACTATGAGCGGCGAGACTGGGTAAGCACAGAGGTGCTTGCGCCCCGTATGTGTATGCTTACTGTCCGTGTCCCTCGTCATTTGATCCGGGAGATTAAAGATGCAATCCACCCCGACTCACGCACCTTCATCGAGGGGGTTTTGCAGACCGGAGAGCCTTGTCAACCTATCAACTTCAGCTCTCCGGATCTTTGCGTAGAACCCAAACCACGGCAACCCCCTCGGGCTCCTATCTCCCCCAGCCTCAGCAGGTTGGGGGATATGTCCCCGGCATGTTTTCGCGGCATGCCGAGGAAAGTCCTGTATTCTCTGGTGCTCCATATAGTGCACTACCTCGCCCTTGTCACCCGCCCAGATACCATCTGGAGGCGGGTATTTTTTGGGAACGAGGGCGAGAGACCCCGGTGGAGAGAGCTCTATTCAGCTTTGGTTCCCCGTCCCGCCGTGGATTTGAGTTGGAGGGTCCTCTACGGTGCACTGAGCACAGGAGAGTATTTGGCACACTTCACGGACTCCCCCGCCGCCTGTCCCTTCTGTGGCGAGCGGGAGTCCGTATTCCACATTTATCTGAGCTGCGCCAGACTGCAGCCCCTCTTATCCACCTTGAGGAGCCTTCTTCTGCAGTTCTGGCTGGGTTTTTCCCCTCGTCTTTTTATTTTTGGGTGCCCAGTGTCCCGAGACAATAAGCCTAGGGATCTCCTAGTCAACCTGCTCCTGGCAGTGGCTAAGGTAGCCATTTACAAGACCAGGAGGCAGTGTTTGGAGAGGGGGGTCCCAACGAACATCGTGGCGCTGGTGCACTCCCGTATTCGGGCAGAGTTCACGTACGCCGAGTCCACTGGGACGGTTTCAGAGTTTGCCTCCCAGTGGGCGTTAGGCGGGGTGCTCTGCTCGGTATCCCCCATCATGGGTTCTTTTGAGTTAACCCTTCTTTTTTAAGACCACTTTTTACAGTGCACTTGTTGGTTCCCTTATATTTTTGTTTGATTGGTTTTTCTTTGTTCTACTTGGCAACAAGTAGAATTGCTGTTTAACTGAATTGGCCGGCTTCGCCGGCCAATCAGTATTAAACTTAAACCAGATCAAAATAGGCTGGTTCACTTCGTTGACTCATTCTTCAGAAAGCGGAAACCAGCACACGACGTCAGGAAACCGTTTATTTTACTGTGGGAGCTGGCAAACTCATTTGCAACACTTTCATGGCCGATTCGCCACTTGTGGCAATTGGGTTGCCTACCTCGGGCCTAGACCATCCTCGTCTAACATCTCTAAGGGCTTTTTCACTTGTGCCACATGCACAACCTGTGCGTACGGCATAACTGGAAGATATTTAAGTCCAATTATATACACCTTTTAGAGGTATCTGATAGTCATTTATTAATTGCCTTCCTCCCTATGTGATCTACATCTTGCAATGCCCCTGTGGCTCGCAGTATGTGGGAAGGACTGGGAGGACCTTCCAAAGAAGGAGATATAGATAATATCCGGAAGGGACTCGCCACGCATAGTGTTTCCAATCATTTCTTGACACATCATAACCAAAATCCATCCGGTTTGGTGTGCCAGGCAATAGAATCTACATTACCTAACTGGAAGGGTGGCAATAAGGTCAATCAAAAAAAAAAATTCAGTTGGCGTGAGGACCACTGGATTTAGGAGTTAAAGACGCTCTCCCCCAATGGATTACATCTTGACTTTGAGCTGGGAGTGTTTTTGTGAATCAATATTTTTTTGATCACTAATATACGTTTAGAAAGCATCTCCTTCCCCTGCACTCTGTGCTAAAATAATCGTGTGTGTGTACATATACATATACATATATACATATACATATATACATACATAGTGTTCGACAAACCTATACATTTGCTCGCCCCGGGCGAGTGGATTTAACCCCCGGGCGAGTAAATATTGGCCCAAGCAGCACACGTTTGGTACTAGGTGGTGAGTAGATTTTTTTTTGGTGTGGCGAGTAGATTTTTTTGGTGATTTGTCAACCACTGTGTGTGTGTGTGTGTGTATAGATAGATAGATAGATATACACACACACACACACACACACACACACACACACACGGTGGTAGGGCAGGCGTGTGTATATACAGACACAGTTGTCTATGTTTAGTAGTTGTGTGCGCTGGTCTTTTCATCTCTGGGGTTTGTATATGTATATATTATCTTTTCCAATTTATATTATTGGCTGGGTATACACATCCTATCAGTATTATTACTGCTATGCTAGGATTGTGCTGTAGTATGTCCCGTTTTTACCTGTGCTGGCTTCTGTGTTTACATATGCTAATGTGCAAATCGAACTGATCACTGATTGGCTGACTCGAGCCTATCAGCCACCGAATGAGTATAAGAGTTTATTCCTAATGCACCATGCTACACCCCTGAGGAAGTGACAAAACGCGTAGGGTCAGAGGGCGTGGCAACTTTGGAGAAACATATGCGCAGCGTTTCATGCGTGAGGATCTCAAACTACCAAGTGAGCAACCGCCCCTCCCCAAAGAGTGTACCGGTCAGTGGAACGTGCTGCAGACCCTCCCCAGCAACGGAGGAAAGGACAGGCGCCGTTCTGCGATTGTTGGATTACCACGCTTATTATCACTGCTATGCTGTGAGTAGGATTCTTCTGGTTTTAACACCAGATCGCCTACAAGAAGTTTTCTCCTTTTTATTTATTGATATTATATTAAATCAGTTTAATTGTTCTCATTAGCCTGTGTTTGTTTGGTGTGGGGGTGTAAGTTTGTGGTCTGTCATTGTATTATTAGCAGTATACACTGAATATTGTTTGTGTTGGACTTTACATGTTACGTGACACCATCCACGGAATTTCCAAGCTGGTCTAGATCTACAAGATCCCATCTCCCTACAAGGATTCCACGCTGTTCATTTATCAGTCTATTTGGACATTCATTGGCACGGTGTTTCTAAGGCGCCGCTGTGTATGTTTTTCCACACGTGTAGGTCAATGATACAATAACAAGCCACCATGTTGGACATTTACATTGAGAAATATTTTTATTGTTGCCTTCCCACCACCGTGTGTACAGGTAAGACAAGGTATTGGGCAGTGCAAAGTCTGAAAAAAAAACTTCATGGCCAACGCTCCTGTAGGTTAAAATGCAGGGTTGCTCAACTCCAGTCCAAGCCCTCCTCCCCCATAAATCAGGTTTTTCAGGATATCCCCGCTTCAGCACAGATGGCAGTCACCTGAAAACCTGCCCTGGGGGGGGGGGGGGGGGGGCGGCTTGAGGACAGGAGTTGAGCCCCCCTGGTTTAGGGTGAAAGTTCTAGTATGCCGATTCAATTAACAATGTATGGATGTAAAGGGTTAATTGTTGCATCTCCACTCACGTTGCTACAAGGCATCTAACACAGTCACATGAAACACTTCAGTGCCAATGCACAACCGGTCACTTTGGCATTACAGGTCACTTTGGCATTAAAGTGATCAAGACCATCAGTTATCCCTGCTGCTACTTGAACTTGTTGGGTACCTGAGGGACATGCCGTGCAGAGGTCATTTTAGCAGCAAAATCCTGGTCAAGATCACTTGCACACAGAGTGCTGCCCTATACGGTCATTTACTAATGCCAGTACCAAAGAGACAAGCTATACCTTCGACCAGGGATGGCCAGTTCTAGTCCTCAAGAGCCATCCAACATGCCAGGTTTCAAGGATATCCCTACTTCAGCACAGGTGGCTTAAAGACCTGTGCTGAAGCAGGGATATCCTTAAAACCTGGCCTGTTGGTGGCCCTTGAACTGGAGTTGTCCTCCCGTGCCTTACCTGCCACAGTTTAGCATGTAATTCAGAGCAATTAGTCCGCACATACAATCTGTAACAATGCAGAGAACTCCTATACAGCACAGTAAAAACCTAATAAGTACACAAGTAGAAAGTGCTATTCATATAAATAAGTTTTATAAATAAGTTATAGAAATGTGTCAAAGTAGATATTCATTGAAATATGCTAAAATTCCCCACAGATTAGAGCTGTAAACATGAATCTCAGTGACTGGGATTGTAATTCAGCTAATTGGAGGGGTGGGATCACCCAGTCTTGCGAGTCCCATTACTGCAGAACAGGCCAGGGGATTTACAAGACAAGGTCGCGGGACGGGAAGGACGTCTGTGGGAGATGCCCCAAGAAGCAGAGGTCTCACGCTGCTCCCCCAAATCGGTTATACCCGGTATTAGTGTAGGAAGGTGGTTTTATATCCTCTTTCCCCCACTCATGCATGTGAGCCACGCCCATCGTGCATGTGACGCAACAAAAGGCCGTACATCAATGAGGACGGCCCTAGAGCGCGCACAAGAGCGACTATTTTTCGCGAGACAACATTTTTTTATTTTGTCCCGCAACAGTCAGGTCACGTGCGTGGTTCAGCTAATGAGGGCTCACGTGCTGTCACGGCCACGCCTCCCCCGTCGCACACGTTATAGGAATCCTTGTGGCCACGGATGGCTAAATCTCTTATAACAACAACAACTAGCTTTACATGTCAGGTTGCTGCAGTTCTGTGCATGCCAGAGAGAGAGTATGTGTTTGGTAGTCCTGGATATATCCTTGGGGCTGTTTCAGGGCTCATGGGTTAAATAATTCAAAATATATTTAAGTGACAAAAGGAATGCATTGCTGGCGTGTTTGCGTGTGCACAAGGCGGTACAATGGGAATCGTGTCACAGGATGCACAACAGCTACAAAACGATATTCTGATCCCATGCGGCTTTCGTTTTGGGTTTATTTACCCTTCCAATATTAGCAGTGTAAGAGGTTATACAGCAGCGTACACTGCGTGTCCCGCCACCATTACTGTGCTAAACCCAGATATGTTTGCACACACACACGTTTAAACACGGATAATTGTGCAATAATGTGTTTCATGCCTATGGCCATCCCCTGCTACAAGGGCTAATGTTATTATAGATCAGGGGTGGCCAACCCCAGTCCTCAAGGAGCTACCAACAGGTCCGGTTTTCGGGATATCCCTGCTTCAGCACAGGTGGCTCAGTCTTCAACTGCACCCCCTGTGCTGAAGCAGGGATTTCCTGAAAACCTGACCTGTTGGTAGCTCTTGAGGACTGGAGTTGGCCACCCCTGTTATAGGTCAGTCATCAACTCTTGCATGTCAAAACATGGCCTATAAAAGTGCATTATGCACAGCTGAGAGTGAGAATGTACCAAGGTGCAGGAGAGTGAGAATGTACCATGGACGTGCCTTATTCCCAAGTGTGTTACACAGCAACATTGTAACTTCGTTTCACTGACCGGTATCTGTCCAGAGGAATGCAGCGTACGGGTCCGTGAACATGTAGCCAGTTTAAAACCCACCAAGAACTGCACCTGCATCTCCTTGGTAGCAGAAGGGGCCTGAAACACATTGCTTGGCAATTAAGGGGTTAACAGCGCAACGCTTACTTTGGAATTTTCCCCTTCCACCGCATGAAAATAAAACACGCTACCCCGTATATCAACCCCGACCTGTGCCCCTGAAATTGTGCAGACAATGCAAGAACAATTACTATCTGCATGTTGGACCAAATGGCATCTGGGGGGGGAGGGTGGGGGCAAGTAACATGCCAGGATTACCACCTGAAGTATAGTGATGCTCCCCACTACTATATGCTACAGTATGTGAGGCAAAATCATTGTACCGTGCGGCAGGTTTATATGCAACGGAGGTTCCCATTCCCAGGGTTATCCATAGCCGCAGGAATCCTCTGCTCAGCGAGCACATTCCCCGGCTTCATGTTCTATACCGCGCTCTACACCGCGCTCTACACCGCGCACATCTGGGAGGTTCTACCAGACAGGCCGAGCGGTGATGGAGACACCCGGTCATTCCCTGGGGTCCCCTCTGCTCCCTCCCGCCGGTCAGGTCACTGCAGATCTCGCTTCTCCTCTTTCCCGCGCTTGCTCTTCTTGCGCTTGTGACGCCGGTGGCTCTCTTTCTCCTCGCCGTCCGGTTTGCTAAATTCCAGGAAAAAAAGGGTTTTGATAAAAGCCCATTCTAAAACCAGTTATATCACAAGAAGAAAGGGAACCAGGGAAATCATATTATCCTACAGCAGGGGGGGTTCTCAACTCCAATCCTCAAGAACCCCCCCCCCCACCCCCAAAGTCAGGTTTTCATGATATCCCTGTTTCAGCACATGTGGCTCAGTCTAGCCACTTGTGTTAAAGCAGGGATATCCCTAATACCGGGCCGGTTTTCTTTAGGACTGTTACAGAACAATACAGTATTTTTAATTGCATCTTTAAGTTACCAAAAGTGTTTGTGACTTGCACAGGAAATGTAAATATGCAATACTAATATCATTTTGACATTATGTATCCCTCATTGAATTGGAGCTTGTCTGCGTGTGCAAACATGTGGAAAACACATGGGAGCAGTCAGGTGAAAATCCAACCCCTTCAAAGTCTCTGCTCTCCGGGTTTATAAACCCCACTATACAAATACTTCCATCAGATTCTGGTTAAATACAAATGCACCAGTCACCCAGAGGAAATGCATCAATGTGTTTGCCAAATTGCAGCTACAAATCTATGTATACAGGCATACCCCGTGGGTGTATATACACTCACTTTAAGTACACTCGCAAGTAAGGACATATCGCCCAATAGGCAAACGGCAGCTCACGCATGTGCCTGTCAGCACGTCCTGAACAGCAATACCGGCTCCCTGCCTGTACCGAAGCTGTGCGCAAGCGGGGAGACTATAGAGCCTGTTACACATGCGTTATTTACATCAGTTATGCACGTATATGACGATTGCAGTACATGCATCAATAAGTGGGAAAAAGGTAGTGCTTCACTTTAAAGCTGCAGTTCAGTCAATATCCTGCATGTTTGTTTTTTTAAATAAATCAGTTCTGTAGTAAGAAAAAATACTTTTAGCATTTTCTGTTTTTAAAAAAACAACTTTGAAAGACCAATTTTCTTGTATTCTATTTTAACAGCCATTTGCTAAGGCACTGCCCCTTCATGTCCTGTCACAAGCCCTGGCACACCCCTTTGTCAGCCCTGCCCTCCCTCTAGCACATGTCAGTGCAGGAGTGCTCATGAATATTCATGAGCTTCCACTGCCAGTCAAGCAGATTATAAACAAATGCCAGCTTTTAATATGTCCCCAAATTTCGACCTATCAATACATGGAAAACGAATTGAGCTGCAGCTATACTGTTGTTTAGGTAATTAGAGATTGCACACATGATACTATTGAAGTAAAAAAATAAATGTTAAAAAAAAAAAAGACAGAACTGCAGCTTTAAGTACATTTTCACTTTACATACATGCTCCGGTCCCATTGCGTACGTTAATGTGGGGTATGCCTGTGTTACATAGTTACATACATGCTCCGGTCCCATTGCGTACGTTAATGCGGGGTATGCCTGTGTTACATACATGCTCCGTTCCCATTGCGTACGTTAATGCGGGGTATGCCTGTACAAGGTTTAAAACAAACTCAGATTTACTACAGTCTAGGATACCCTGGTGAGAGGGCCGGCCTTACCTTTGGCAGGGCCCACGGCGAAATGCCAGCCCCCGGGTCCTCCTCCGGCAACAGACACTGCAGAAGACCACTCCACATAAAAAAAAGGTAAGACCTTCCCCAGCTAGACACACCTCCCCTTCTCAGCACCTTGGAGTGAGCAGCGGTGCGGTCCGCTGGCTCAGCGGCTCCCCGCTCCCAGCTCTCCCCCTCTCCTGTCTGGCGGATTTTAGATCCGGGCACAAACAGGAGAAGGGAGAGGGAGCACAGGGCCCAAGGCAACTGCGTGCCCCAAGTCTGGCCTTGGTTTAGAAGCTAGAGACAAAAAACATGGAGCAGGTCATGCTTAAGGGACAAGACACCACCATTATAGGAGTTAAACTCACACGGCTTCGGGGGGGGGGGGGTGGAGCTGAGGAGGAGAAGAGAGGGGGATTGGTGTGGCTTGTGGGGGCCATACTTACGTTGGTGAGGATTTGGGGTTTTTGCTCTCCTCTCGCTCCAGAGATCTGTCCGCTTGCTCCCGCGCCCGAGATCTGTCCACTTGCTCCCGCGCCCTGTCCTCTCGCTCCCGCTCCCGAGATCTGTCCACTTGCTCCCGAGATCTGTCCGCTTGCTCCCGCGCCCGAGATCTGTCCGCTTGCTCCCGCGATCTGTCCGCTTGCTCCCGAGATCTGTCCTCCTGCTCCAAGCTGCGCTCAGAACTGCGCCGGTATTTGCGCTCGTATTCGTAAGCTCTCTCCTGGGTGTAGTGCAGGTAACGATGGTCCTCACTGGTAATGGAAAAGGCGGACAGCGAAAACAGAAACTGGTCAGCCCTGGCATTTTGCACGCGGGGAGGGGGGCGGGTATGAGAGGGGCAGACAGGGGGCTCTGTGCTTTGGGCTATTTGCCTGTCCCAGGAAGTCGCTGCTGACAATTTAGAGTATTTACCTATAATAGAGATTGAGTAAAGACGCTGGCTCTGGAAAATAATGGCACAGAGTTTAAATCAGAGGAGCCTGGTTCGATTCCCGGTGTCCGCTTCTTGTCACCTTGGGAAAGTCACTTTATCTCCCTGTGAGCATAGATTGTAAGCTCACTGGGCATGTGTCTAACAATCCTATGTGCTGCGTAACACACGCTACATAAAATAAAGATATATAAACAGCCAGAGGAGCCAGCAGGGAATTGCAGTGAGGGCTGAAAACTGTAGGACAGGCATGGCCAACTCCAGTCCTCAACGGCCACCAACAGGTCAGGTTTTCTGGATATTCCTGCTTCAGCACAGGCAACTCAGTCAAAGACTGCATCACCTGTGCTGAAGCGGGATATAATGAAAACCTTACCTGTTGATGGCCCTTGAGGACTGGAGTTTGCCACCCATGCTGTAGGTTTTTTTTTGTTTGTTTTACCCTCTTCACGGCCTGCTCTTACGGTTGTACCAGTGTGTTAATGTTGTAATGTTATGAGGACGGTCACACCCAGTTTGTACTGCACTGCTGCATATGTTGGAACCTTAGAAATAAGAAAGAATATATTAGTAGCGTGAAGGAGCTCACTCACTTGTTGTTGTAATCATTAGGTGTCTGGCTCCTGGCTCTCTCCCGGTCCCGCTCTCTCCTGGATGTCCAGTTACTCGATCCCATGCTGTTGGTCGCTTTGTCTGTAGTGGTCACCCAGTGGGTGTGAGGCATGGACACCGCAGCGTAGCTCATGAAACCAGAATCTGCAAGAACCAAACAGGAGAAATCAGTGCTCACCGACTCAAAACCTGAACATCCTTGTAATATTCCTTAGAAATATATCTAAGCTGGAAAAGTCAAAACTAAGTTAAAAAATGTGTTCAAAAATCACAATACATATAGTTCAGCTACAGGCGCTTCACAACAAGCAAATAGGAAGTTGGCCCTTAAGGGGTTAAATACAACCTTAAAGTCCAATAAGTTGCCAAAAACAGTCCAAAAAACAAAGTTCCAAGAAGGTGCCGCTTCCTCAGTTGGAAGTGCTAACCCAGCACTTCAATGATAACTAAATAGCTATTACCGGAAAGGCGGAAGCAAGCAGCGGACGCGCTGCAGCAACAGGCGGAGTGTCCCCCCGTGAGGACAACTCTCCATATCTCCAGCGCGGATCTGTGGACTACGGCTAATTGCATATTTTATTCGGATGTTTGTGAGTGTATTACCACTATTTGTTTGTCTCATTAATATAGTAAAAAGGTTATTTGCACCAAGAAGTGGGCGCTTTCTGTTCTCATCCTATTTTGTAATATTCCTTATAAGCTGCTCTGCTTTCCTACCAGTAGTATGCATGAAACACAGCGACACCGTAATCATATATACCATTACCAATAGACTAGTTAGAGAGTAAGCTCTTTGGAGCAGAACCTTCCCCCTCCCCCCCCACCAAGGTTCCCATTATGCAGGTATTTGTATTATTCCTGCATTTCTCTGTAAAGCTCTGTGTACACTGGATAGTGCCAGAGAAATTCAATTACAATAATGAAAAAAGGTTGTTTGCATAAGTGGTTTAGATTTGTATCTATGCTATACAAGGCTGCTCCTTTAATTACAGAATATTTTTGTAAATACAGTTGTCCGCTGTGACTTCACCTTGCATTAAAAATGGTGCAATCTCACCAAAGCTGCCCAGAAAAAAACAAAACAAAAGACGAACAACTAATTGGCTCTTAAACAAAATGTAACTGTACTAGAAGCCGATTTTGTTACAGTATTTTGGAAATGAATTACGATTGCATTTTTAGGGGCATCTGAATGGGGGAGTGTTGATCTTTTATGGAGGATGAGGAGGATGAGGATGAGGATTCGCACAAACGGGAGAGACCAGAGAAAGTAAACAGATGAGGGACATTACATTTCTTTCCTAGGAGAGATGAACCCCTTTAAAAAACACTCAAGTGCAACTCACCTGCTGAGCTATAACCATGGAGTGGAGGTGGTCTGCTGAGATAGGCAGCATGGGGTCTTTAAGAGAAGCCACAAAAAGGAGTTAGCAGAAGATAAATAATCATTGTCCTCCCTGGCAGCCCAATTCGTATGACTTACCCGTTATGAGGTGGGATATGGGCTGACTGAGGGACCAACGATGGGGGAAGCAAAGCTAGAAATAAACACAGTATTTTAATTGCAAGACGATTAGGAAAAATCTTCCATAAGACGCCCGTCCCGAGCGTTCACTCGAATGGGATGCAAGGCATCTTCCAGCTCGGTACAGGCGTCTTCCAACAGGTAAAGCAGCCAGAACACAGCTTAGTAAATAGGACTTTCTATAATTTACTCAGTTTGAGATTGTCAGTGGCATCCCATTTATTTTTCTGATAAAAGCCAGTGACACTGCAAAGTGTAAGAAACTCAGAGGAGAATGCACTCACCCGGCGGGTGCATAGGTGGTGGACCCTGGGCAGTAGGAGGGGGCCGGTGGAAGAAATTAAGAGGGGGATGTCCTGAAAAAGGAGGAGGATTTGATGGAGGAGGGCGAGAGGGGGCAACGCTCGGAAGTGGCAGAAGAGGAGGAAGGTGCTGCTGCTGATGTACAGTCGGATGTGGTTGATAACCATGATCTCCAAGAAACTAGAATGGGAAAAAAAAAAAAAAAACAAGAAAGAGTTTTCTGTTCAAGTATTAAATAGAATCATAATAAAAAGTGAATATCCAGGAGAACCAGAATTATTCACACAAAAGTAAATAAACATTGAGTAAAAAACAAAACATACAGGGAAATGACCAGACCAATGGGGGGGGGGGGGGGGGGAAAGCGCGCTACTAATAAAATGAAAATGTGTATTACGTGAAATACACGGCTGGTATTTTAGTCCCCACATATATACGAATATTGTGCAATGGAATCCTGGTGAAAAAACAGTCACATCTGCACATGAATTACAATAGCAGGCAGAGGGAATCCAGGTGGACGTCTTGCAGTAGAATGGGCAAGAAAAGGGGCAGATTGTCCTTGGAAATGTATCTTGCTGGTGAAAGTTCAGTTACCTGAATAGGATTTTCGTCTGGCACTGGCGTGTTCCATCTCCTGCCCTCTACCCTTGTGATACTAGAGATGACGCCACCAATCACATCAATTGTTCCTCCCAGCTTCCTGAAGAAAAGCATAGTTATCTACGGAGGTTAAGCAATGACCAGAGACTTTCACACGCGGGAACAAAGTAAACCCAGGGGTTGGGATTCACCAAGCGCCAATAACTGGTACCAGAGCTGCATAGGCGTTCACTGCAATTTTCTTCAATGGCAGTGAACGATGCTCGAGCAACGATAAAAGGTCAATGGAGATGACCAAGTTTCTGCTCTACAGATATCCTTCAAGGACGCTTGGCATTCTCTGACCAAGGAGGTGCCACCACTCATGTGAAATGTGTTTCCAGTAACTTGGGTGCTTGTATGATATGCCTTCTGAACACATGTAATGAACCATCTGGGTATTAAGGCTTTGGAAGCCTATTGAATTTTCAGAAAGGGGTCAGTTCTCATCAAGTAGAATTCTTAACACGTCCAAATTATACCCTTTCCTCTGTCGTTCTTCGGGTCAAGATATTGTGCTGCTATCGGTTGGTTTAAGTGGAAGTGAGAAACCCCTATGAGCAGAAAACCCAGCATAGGAGTCAACACCGGCTTTCATGATAAACCATACTTCACCTATCGCCTAGAAAGCATTACTTAATCTATCAAGAAATTTAATTGTTAAGGTTTGTGCCCCTACAGAAATCTCATTGATGGGTTAAAATAGAAAATGTCATCAAACAGCAAGCCCAAAGTTGAATTATCGGCCTATATGGTGGGCTACCAACTTAATCTTCCCAAATTCTTCTTACTTTTTTCCCCAGGGCAGAAAGTAGTTTGTGGGAACTTAAATTTAGATCAAACTCAGGCCTCCTGCAGAAAGTTCAGAACTACTGGAATAGCAGTCCCTTCTGGACTAATTCCACTTGGAGAGTTGAAGGCTTCATGGCCTTTAAGAGAGCCTCCACCCCCCTTGATAACACTTTTCTCTTAATATCCATGCCGCCAGTGAAGCATTCCAGGGTCTGGATGCCATAAAGGAACTTGTGTTAATAGATGTGGAACTGCTGGCAGCTCACAGGAGGTGCAATCGACACGTTGACCAGATTTGGGAACCATGATCGTCTTGGCAAGTGTGTATAGTGTATTCTATGCTGTATTGTTGCTTTTATGTCTTTCTGCACCAGAGTGCCCAATTTCTCTCAAATCTGTGATAACTATTGGGTTCTGATTTGGGAATTCTGCTGGAACATTCCCAGAATGTATACAGCTGAAATTACAGGCAAGTTGGCTTCTGCCCAATGCATTACCAACGGAGTTACCATTCGCAAGAATTCGCTTGTTGTGCCACCTCTGACAGTTTGACCCTCCAGTCTGTGGGCACATTGCCTCCAGCACAAACAATACTGCCCTCATTTGCGTTGCAGTATGGGCTCCCCAACAGTGCATGATCACACCCGTTAAAATAGTAATCCACTGGGTGGCATGGCCCACGGTCAGGTGGTTGTTTTTCACCAAAGTGACAGACATTCCTGCAGAGTAACGATAGGAATCTTCTGAATTCCTGTCCCAAGCTTTCATTTAAAAAAAAAAAAAAAAAATGCTACCCAGAAAGGTCTCAAATGAAGGCAGGGGGGGGCAGGGGGGCTCATATAGGGCAGGGGGGCTCATATAGGGCAGGGGGGCTCAACTCCAGTAGCTTAATCTGTCCCTGCTTCAGCACAGGTGGCTTAATCGAGGCTCAACTCTTCTACTGCCATCTCTTAGGGTGCAAAACGCCTACTGCAGCATAATGTCTACCGACTTTGGCCATCAAATCCTGTTCCAATGAGGCGAGGCAAACTCTAAATGATCTAGTTGGGCTGGCTGAAGCCCAGGCTTCATTCATTAAAGCCGCCTCTATTTCCGATCCATCTGATTCTTTAGAACCCACAGAGTTAAAAAAAAAAAAAAAAATTTAAAAACACGCCAATCCCGGGACTCTGAATCCGTGTAGAGGTTCTGTAAGAGGGAAGGGAACTTTCAGCCCTTTCCACCTTCCCAAGCAGCTCTTCTCATCCATCCTTATAAAAGGATGGGGCGGGGGGCGGGGGAATTGTGCTCCAGGCCATCCCAGATATGCCCTTGCTGCCTGAACGGCCTCTCAGCAGGAAGCTTTCCCTGGTATCTACTACTCCTAGCAGTGATCACCATCCCCGGGACCGGATGACATCATCCACCAAGGTAACAGGTCCCAGCGCTGCTAACGTTCAGATTGCACAGCGCCACCTGTGAGCAGTCAAGGCCAGGAGGAACGCCAACATCCAGCCCTATTCCCAGGTAGTGACCAAAACGACAGCTGGGGGGGGGGGGGGGGGGGGGAATTAATGGGCGCGTCATCCTTGCTGTCAACCTGGACACTGGTTCCTACCGGAGGGGGGTGGGCGCATTTCCTTATAGTGTGTGCGGACATGGGAAGACGCCCAAGAAAAGAAGCACAAATACAAAAAGAAAAAGAAAAAAAAACATGAATAAAATTGCAGAAAAAAAAAAAAAAAAAAAAAAGAAGAATAGCAGAGAAAAGAGATTTTTTTTTTTACCCATTTGGAGAGGTCTCGCCCCGAATTCTTCCTCCCCCAGGAGCAGCAACATGAGGTTTTAGTTCTGTTTTAACACACCCATTTTCTCCTCCTTTCTGCGAGGTCCTAATCCTGCCTTGCTGCACCTGGTTTGCAAAATAAAAATGTTTTTTTTGTTTATGTCGGTCTGTTATTCCAATACAGGACTGTCACAATTCTCTATAGCAGGAGTGGCCAATGCCAGTCCTCAAGGGCCACCAACAGGCCAGGTATTGGGGATATCCCTGCTTCAGCACAAGTGGTTCAATCACTTGGTCAGTCGTTGACTGGCCAACTCCTGTCTTCAACGGCCACCAACAGGTCAGGGTTTATGGATCTCTGCTTCAGCAGAGGTGGTGCAGTCTTCAACTGAGCATCTGACTGAACCATCTGTGCTGAAGCAGGGATATCCTGAAAACCTAACCTGTTTGTGGCCATTGAGTACTGGAGTTAGTCATGACGACTATAGTGATGAATGACCAAGTCACCAAACCTGTATTGGTCTGCACATTACATGCAGGATCATGCCGTTAAAAAGCTAATTTGGTGCAAATTGAACCATAATTGGATGTTTACATTTATCGTCTTCGGGGAATTGTACATTATACTCCGTACAAATTATCCTGATTCATCGCATCTGCACAATCACATTAATGCAATATATTGCAGGGGCTGCACTTCCAACCGTGTGCTGGGTCTAAAGACTTGTCGGGTTTGTGTTCTGAACGTTGTTTCGGTTCCAAAATACCCCCCAAAAAACATGGTTTTGCCAAAACGGTGGTTTTCTATTTGTAACAAATTATGGGGGGGGGGGGGAGGGGGGCGCGAGAAACCGCACACTAAAAATAGGCAGGGTATATTATGTTAAAATGGCATAATAAAGCATGAAAAATGCTTACATGAAATATAAAATCATAAAAATTGGTTATTTAATATAATTGGAAATTTAAAGAATGGCATAAAGATATAGCGAGGGACCCCTAGAGATGGGTACACACCCCCCTAGAGATGGTTACACACACACACATCCCTAGGAGACGACACTTTGCCTGTTTTTTGGTTCTTAAAATAGCACACACACACACACACACACACACACACACACACACACACACACACACACACACACACACACACACACACACACACACACACACAACTATATAAACAAACATGCAGCTAATAACAGTGTACATACGTAATTTTTGCTACACTAGTCTTTTAGCCCGTTATTGCTAATGGGCCCATCAGCTGGGAGACTTCTCCTCTCCTGAATATTACGTGTGCAGAACAGCTGCTATGTTAGAATATTGAATGTACCGTTTTTTTATTTTCCATGCCGAGTGGATGGTAGATGGCGTCCGATCCCGTCCGCAGCCTCCTCTGCTTCTCACAATACGCCTTCCACGTGGCTTCATTGAAGCCGTAGTTGAAGTAATCAGAAAGGTCAGCACCTTGAAATGAACAGATGTAGAAACCAATCAGGCCGACTCTTCTTGTGGTAAAAGTGACAACGAACCCTCCACCGTTCAGCAAACACCCCAAACCAAGCACACCCCGTGTCTCGTGGACATGTGCTCACCACCGGTGGTATTTTTATTTGCTGTACACAATACAAAACGTACAACGCCACAATGTGGCCGGAGACGGGGAGAAATGTAACCTCCGACTATAGGTGGCAGAGTTTCTGGGAAACGCGAAACCGCAGGTTCCTCGCAGCTCCGTCTCACAAAATGAGAATGTGTTTGTTTTCTAGGATTGGAAATCTGCATTGGAATAGGGATAGACAAAATGCGAACGCAGATTGTACGTTTTTATTTTGTATGAGGATAAGTAGGGCGCGGCCGCAGGTCACCGCCGCTGGGTTCTCGGGGGTGCAAGTGGAAGGGGATCAGCACGTGCAGAGGGGAGCAGATTTCTTGCGAATCCGTTAGTGCCTAATCTGCCTTCGGAAAGCCGCATGTGTATCGGATTTGTGGAAAATTAGCATCTTGAATTTTTACCAATTTGCCCCGTCTCTACCTCCAACATGTTGGCCAAATTCATAATCTGTGTATCCCAGTTTACCCAGTGTTAATTTCGAAATATTAAAAGTTTTGCACTGAAATTATAAAGCGCTTTGCTTTTGAACAAGAAAAAAACCGCAAACAGACAATACATTTGTTGCCAGTCAGTTCGGTGGCAAAAGGTTTACAAATGGAATTTCCTCCAATACTTTTAAATAATAATCACCATTTCATACAGCGCTTTTCTCCCAATGAGACACAAAGCGCGTCACAATTACAGCACAGCGCGCGGTACGCAGCATGTAGGAATGTTACAGACAGTCCCTGCCCAGGTGAGCTTACACTATGTTTGGTGCCTGAGGCACAGGGAGGTAAAGGGACTTGTCACAAAGCGCTGACACTCGGACTTGAACCAGGTCCCCTGCTTCACACGCAGTGTCGTCATTCTCAGAGTCAGCGTCCTTACTCGCTGAGCCACTCCTCCCATTATATGAACTTGTTGGGTCACTGGAGATGAACCGTGACCCTCGCAGCATTGTGGACCCCCCGATAGCAGAGAATTTTAACTTTTTACGTGCCAGTACTTGCAATATAAAAAACACAAAGATGCAGGATCAGCCACCAGAAGTTGCAATGTCATCCCACAGAAAGCCGCACCATCATGGTGCGATCCAGGAGTGAGACTGACCAAGATGGACATACGGTTTCTCCTGGACAAGAATTCTTGCCAGGGATATTAAAAATTAAATACATCAGGAACCAGGGGGGCACAGGGACGCCCAATTATACCTGGTTTCCTCCAAGGTTTCTCTTCAAATGAATCCAAATCCACTTCTAGGACAGGCGATCCATTGATACATCCAGGAGCAGTAACATCTACACCTCTGCTCTGCAGTTTACCTATAAAATAAACGTATTGAATATAGAACATAAATTTCTAATTGTAGATACGTTTAGTGGTATAAGCGCTCCAGCGCTGGATCCTCAAGGCAATATATAAACAGAATAGTATACAAGTCAGGGCACAAGGCTACTGGTGCAGGAGAGAATATAAATCTCTAGTGTAATGAAGTTCTGAAAAGAGACAACAAAACCCTGAAAGAAGAGAGTAAATGGGGCTGAGCCCACCCCTCGTAATCTCATTGGGATAGTCCCAGAACTGCTATAAACACATGGAAGATATAGATAAATAAATAAATGCCCCTGCCCTGTGCCCCGGCAAGGCGTGCTGCTGCTGGTGAATGTAGATATGCAAAAATAGAGTACAGCGCACAGCCAAGAGAGGGCTCCAAGATCGATAAAATCTTTTTACAAGTCCATTAAAAGTAGAGGTGTAACAGACCTACGCGTTTCGTGTGCGTTGCACTTGTCAGTAAGCCAAATTACATGCCTTAAATGCACATACAGAAATGCCCAGTGTCGCGCCAAAAATACGGTAACGTCACCGCATCAGGGCGTCCCCCACTTGCGTGTTGACATCACATCAATCACACCACCAATCCGCACTGGTTTCCCAAGGGCAGCTTCAGCAACTCCCGATCTGCACTTAGTTGAGCTGCAAGGCTCAATGTGAATGTGAGTGTAGGCCACGCCCCCCGCGGACATCACCCGTTGTCATGGTAACCCATAGGGCATAGATATGTATTGCAAAAAAAAAAAAAACTTCAATTGCTCAAAACGTTATCAAAAAATTCATGTGATATACAGAATATTAAAAACAGGTATCCTAAGAAACTACCTCTTCGGACACAAGTATTGATGGTATAAAGAACTATATGATCTAATTATGTCATTATATAGTAAATGTTAGATAAACAAAAGTGATAATATATACCTACAGCAGCTACTCTAAAAGGCAATATTGTTTCGTCACATACACGCTAGATAAATCTAGTTTATGAATATAGAGCCAAAAAGATGATTAGAAAGATATGTGTCCATTTCCTTATGAAGAGGAACATCCCCCAAAAAATACACATAAACACACAGATAACTATATAAATATGCTAATCTACCTACCAGATCCTCATGTAACATTGCATATACATTTGCAATATATATCAAGGGTTGTGATGTTTCATAAGGTAAACAGATATATAATTCATAAGGAAAAACGTGTGTGAATACTATCATATGAGCCCACACTATACCCACAATCAGATTATACGATCTCACTGATTAACTGTGGGTCAGCTGATCACATTCAACCTCTCCACAATCTGTCCACATCAATGGACCGAACATTAACTGCACAAATGGACCAACTGCCACATTATGAATCTAAAGTTATATAAATTGGATTAATTTATCTCGCTATTTCTAGCTATGTATATGCAGAGGGTCCACATCGCCACATATAACAATCAATTCCATATTCCCCGTTTTGTGTAGTAATTAGAGTGAAAAATGAATACACATAGCTACACTATCAGGAGCATCTTCTATAATAAATACATTATCTCAAAAAAATGACTCCGGTTCCACTCTGTGTTCAAATTCTCCGGGATTCTTGTTCAATAGAAAAATCCACTGTGCCTCTGTACGAGCTAATATTTCTTTGTATCTCCTCCACGTCCTTTAAGTATAATCCTGTCAATTCCCATAAATGCAAAAAATTTCCAATCCCTCCATTCCCACACTAACAAAAATGCTTGGAAACCGGATGCTACAAATCCCTTTTTCAAATCAATCTGATATGTTCTTGCAGCCTCGTTGTCAAGTTTCTTTTTTGGTCCTACCGACATATCTCTTGTTACAACCGCATGTAAATCAGATATTACGAATATAGAACAATTAATAAAGCTCTTAAACGTATACTTTTTCTGCGGTGTATAACTAGAAAAGGAGTTGGGGGGCTTCATATATCTGCACATATTGCAGGTTCCACAACGAAGGGAACCCTTAGTGATGGATGAATGGGTCTGCTGACTCACAGAAGTGATCTCGCTAGGCGAAACACAAGCAGCTATAGTTTTCGCCCTATGAAACACACACCTACGGCCCGATTTCACATATTCACTTAGGCCAGTGTCCATACACTGTACATCCCAGTGTTTATTTAAAATCTTTATCTGGTTAGTTGTTTTATTGTATTGTGATATGAACAGTGGCACATCTGAATTTTTTTGCTTGGATCCCCTTCTTGATCTTTGCCTGTTATCTTTCTACCTAATTTGCCAGAATTAAATAGGGTAACCCTATCTATATTACGTACTTCTTCAAAAGCTATATATAACACATCTGGGTCATATCCCCTCTCTAGAAAACGTTCTGTCAGCTCCTCAGACTGAGTGAGGAATCCATCCAGAGGAACTGACCCTTAGGTATACCTGAAATCAAAGACCTGGGGTGGAACCGTGACCCTCGCAGCTTAGTGGACCCCCCGATAGCAGAGAATTGTAACTTTTTACATGTGCCAGAACTTGCAATATAAAAACACAAAGATGCAGGATCAGCCACCAGAAGTTGCAATCTCATCGCACCATGATGGCACGGCTTTCTGTGCGATCCAGGAGTGAGACTGACCAAGATGGACATACGGTTTCTCCTGGACAAGAATTCTTACCAGGGATATTAAAAATTAAATACATCAGGCACCAGGGGGGCACAGGGACGCCCAATTATACCTGGTTTCCTCCAAGGTTTCTCTTCAAATGAATCCAAATCCACTTCCAGGACAGGTGATCCATTGATACATCCAGGAGCAGAAACATCTACACCTCTGCTCTGCAGTTTACCTATAAAATAAACATAATGAATATATAACAAACCTATTTCTAATTGTAACATTTTAAGAGCCCCACATCCTTATAGAAGCAGTGGAACATTGTTAGGTAGTTTATCAGGACACAAGTTAACGGATTATATATATATATATATATATATATATATATTACATACACTGTATATATTTTACCTGATGCACCAAAGCTTCTATTTGGTTTTACACTTGGATTCACTGCAGATCCCCTGGAGTAAAAAAAAAAAAAAAAATTAAAAAAAAAACAACCCAGACTCCCCCCCCCCCCCCCCATTCTGAGGCATATAAAACAGAATTAAGCAATTAAAAGACTCTACCTTACCTTGGGCAATGCGAGTCCATGGCAACGTGATGTCACGCGACCCTGCAGCGTCATTTGACGCCAGGGACAAGGCAAGGATGGGGGGGGGGGGGCGAGCAGAGGGGGAGTGCAGACAAAGGGGCGCAGGAGGAAAAAAAAAAAAAAAAAAAAGTTTGCGCACCCCTGCCCAGGGATATCCTGAAAACCAGACCCGTTGGGGGATCTTGAGGACTAGAGTGGACACCTCTGTTCTAGACTTTAGTGGAATCCTTTTCACAAGTGAGGGATCCAGAATTAGTGATCGAAAGCCTGGTTCTGCGATCACAGAACGCAAGTTACAGTTTAATACAAACATTTTCTATATAGAATAAAAAAATAAAGATAAAGAGAATGAAAGCTGGTAAATATAAAGCTGGTGAGACTGCCAGTATTGGAATCAGCAAACTGGTTTCTTTCCAGGGTATACAATAAGCCCCCCTCCCTATATAGAGAGCTTGGGCACCTACATGTAGAATGGAGCGCCAGTCTTTATGTCGCCAATTGTGACCTTCACGTTATCATCTTCGTCATCATCATCATCACTCTCGCTGTCCTCCTCATTAGTAATGCAGCTCTGGGAGACCTGCCAGCGAAGGACGGAGGGCAGCAAATGAAAACTACATTACAGACACACACACACACAAAGACAGACAGACACACACAGACAGACACACACACACAGACAGACACACACAGACAGACAGACAGACACAGACACACAGACACACAGACACACAGACACACAGACACACAGACACAGACAGACAGACAGACACAGACAGACACACACACACACAGACAGACACACACACACAGACAGACACACACACACAGACAGACACACACACACACAGACAGACAGACACACACAGACAGACAGACACAGACAGACAGACACACACAGACAGACAGACACACACAGACAGACACACACAGACAGACACACACAGACAGACACACACAGACAGACAGACACACAGACAGACAGACACACACAGACAGACACACACAGACAGACACAGACTTTGCAGTTTACTAAACCCATTTTGAATGAAACATTAAGATTAGATGCAGCTGAAGGTTTTGCGCGAGTCTGTGTATTGGGACGCCTGCACTGACCCAGCACCCCGACGCACCCCAATAGCTGCTCTGCTAGTGGCCCTTGAGCACTGGAGTTGGCCACTCTTGCAATAACTTATCTAGTCCTGTAAACCAGAGCAATTACACTGAAGATGCTTTTACATAATCTATACCTGTTCAGTGTTAACAGAACAAGCAGATTATCTTGGACGAGTTAAACTGATAACCGGTTCGATTACTAAATTCCTGATGCACATTTTCTGTCTCCGCAACAATGTTTAACCCTAAGGCCGAGTCCATAGAAGGACAGGCCGCGCTGAGCCGTGCGGACGCTCCGCGCTGAGCCCCTGCATCCTCAATGAGGATGCCTTGAGAGGGGGCTCACGCGAGCGTGCGCAGGCGTGCTGAGGCTTTGGAATTTTCAGCCGACAGCCAAGCTGTTTTTCAGCGCACTGTCGGCTGAAAACATCCAATCAGCCTGAAGCAGCGTCAACGTCACGGTGCCGTGATGTCGGCGCCGTGACGTCAGTGCGTCGCGGGTGATTGGCCCAGCGACGTCACTGCCCCGCCTCCAACCACCTCCCCCCCCGGCTCCCTTCGCGCACGCTGGCTCGCCTGCAAGTCCATACTCCGCTCTGATCAAGCCTCTATGGCCCCGGCCTTAGATTGCAAAGCAGATTTCCTGCAGCGAATAGTTCATATAGTGGCCGCTCACCTATAGTGGCCTCTCACCCATAGTGGCCTCTCACCCATAGTGGCCTCTCACCCATAGTGGCCTCTCACCCATAGTGGCCTCTCACCCATAGTGGCCTCTCACCCATAGTGGCCTCTCACCCATAGTGGCCTCTCACCCATAGTGGCCTCTCACCTATAGTGGCCTCTCACCTATAGTGGCCTCTCACCTATAGTGGCCTCTCACCTGCTGTGACACATCTCTCTGCTTCGGTCTCCCACTCCTGCTCTCAGCGGACGTGTCCTGCAATGCATTAGACATTCTGGCATTCCTGTGACATGAATACAGAAACATCAGTACGGCTAACACACAGAGGCGGCCAAAGCCAATATCCCAGAAGATTCCCATTCTCAAGGACCAATGCAGTCAGTAGAACTTTGAACTATACTGATGTAACAAACACATCGGTTGTGTGTGTATATCTTTATTGATAGAGCCCACAGTGTACTCAGCGCTTCACAAAAGATTGCGGAACGGTGACCCTGTGCTGTATAGCATTTGTTTTATGCTTATAATGGCACTCTTTAGATTTTCAGTTGCGGAATAAAAAATGAGGACGTCTCAAACGGCATTCAGCACAGTTTAATAAACACACTTGGTTTACCATCACCAACTATTAAAACTAATTATTCATAAATTCAGAGAAGACAATGAGACAGTGAGGTGTGTGTGTGTATGAGTGTGAGTGTGTGAGTGTGTGTGCGTATGATAGATAGGACATATACATACATACGACTGGTAACGGAGGCCCTAGTTGTGAACACAGCCACAGTTGCTCTCCGATTTGCATACGCGTGTGTCCACTCATATAGATCTTTTTGTGTCTGTAACACTATACCTCGTCCTGGAGAACACGCAGCTTTCTTTCTAGCTTTTGAGAAGTTACACTCGGGACATGCATGAAAGTTTAGTTTTTTTCCAGACCACTGACGTGCCCTCCGCATTGGATGAGATTTTAATAAAACACAACCTGGTGTGCTATAAACTCTTACCAAGAACACGCATGCACAGCACATCCTGCAAAGGTTTGATGCCTTCAAGTAAACAAACAATATGAAGGTTTAGGAATATGACTTACCCTGAAGCTGGTCCATCCTCCTCTTCATGTGTGTAAACACCTGGAAATATCAGAATGCCAACGTGATAATAATGAAGCTGCTGGGCCCCATTACATGTCCGCGTATCATGAGATGTGAATCTAGCCCTTGCTATCCAAGAACTTCTCATTCTCAGTATTTCTATAGTTAATGGAACATTGGAGAACTAGGATGGGACCAGAATTCCCTGCTGACATGGAGTTGGGTTCACAATATTCCCTACAGTATATGACACTTTTACATAAGACCATATACCCTATTTCCTCAATTCTAAGACGCACCTTTTTTTCGATTTTCACATGTCTGAAATCGGGGTGCGTCTTAGAATCGATGTATTAAAAAAAAAGTGTCTACAGTACTAACCCCTCTTTTCACTCTCCATGTTTCAGGAGAGGTCCCATGTCAGCGGAGGACGAAGTGTGCGGCGGCGGCAGGAGAGGTCCCACGTCTGCAGATGGTTGAAGATGGACAGCGGGCGGGAGTCCGGTGGCGGCGGCAGGACAGGTCCCAAGTCTGCAGGTGAATGAAGATAAGAAGACAGCGGGCGTGCGGTGGTGGCGGAGGCGGCTAATCGATCATAATAGCAGGAGCAGAGCGGCATAGGGGAACATATGATCTCCTGCCGCCGCACCGCACGCCCGCTGTCTTCTTATCTTCATTCAGCTGCCGACTTTTGACCTGTCCTGCTGCTGCACACACAGCCGCTGTCCATCTTCAAACATCTGCAGACGTGGGACCTCTCCTGTCGCCGCCCGCTTCATCCTCCGCTGACATGGGACCTCTCCTGAAACATGGAGAGTGAAAAAGTAATTTTCCTCGATTGTAAGACGCACCATCGGTTTGGCCCTTACAATCGAGGAAATACGGTAAGTGTGCAAATGGCAAAAACAAATCTATAAAGAACGTTCATGCAGCGAGTCTTGCTGTTTGGCTCCGTGTCTAGCTGCTGGAATGCACAATCCTTTTAATCCAGCCATCTGTTTTATTTAATGTTCTGAACTAGGGCGGTGGGTGGGGGGGTCTTTTCTTACATCTGGGAGACTCCCACGCCAGACGATATGTTGTTCTGTTCTCCTTTCCTTGGAGAACAATCCTTTTGGGAACATATTACGGTCACTGGCTATGACGTGCAAAGTTCTCGTCGGTACCAACAGGCTGGTGCCAAATTATATCAACGCTTTAAAGTTTAAACAATGGGCAAAAGGGTAAATAAACACAATCTAAAAACAAGGATTTATGGTACCTTTGTAATAGGACAGAAAAAGCGACATATTTTTCAACAAATCCCTGGTGTTTGACAGTAGTGGTGCTGAGTACCATCGTACTTTTTCTTGGATACTTCAGCGTTTGGACAAAGTAACTTTGCAATGCCTTAGGTGCACTTATACATACATTTTATGTTGGCTCAATAAGGGTGCTGAAATCTGCAGAATGCAACCCTCCCACGAGAGGAGATATTGTGTTTGTTAGATTTATAATAAGGGGGACAGGGATTAATTATCCACAAGCCTTGCTTCTTCTAAGGGGAATGGTGTTTTTTGTATTTAAAGGCACGCAATAAGGATGCTTTGCTGATGCGATGCTGAGCCCATTAGAAGTGAGGGTAGATGTAAGGTAAGTCAGGGGTGTTTAACTCCAATACTCAAGCACTCCCCACCCCCCAAAAAAAGGGTCAGGTTTTCAGGACATCCCAGCTTCAGCACAGGTGGATCAGAGCCTCAGTCAAAGTGATTGAGCCGTCTGTGCTGATGCAGGGTCATCCTGAAAACCTGACCTGTGGGGGGGGGGGGGGGGGGGGTAATGGAAAGGGTTAAGAGGGCAATTTGACACGATTATCCAGTTCCATCTCCTTAATTCTTCATGACCTACTAACCAAATAATTACCCCACACAGCAAGGCAGATACAATCTGCGATACCATATAATGCATTTGAAATAATATGAGTGTGTCACATTTAATTGAATATATATATATATATATATATATATATATACACACACACACACACACACACACACACACACACACACACACACACACACACACAGGTCAAACCTAGAAGCTAAAATGAACATTACAGAATTTTTAAGTGACAAATTGCAAGCTTCCGGGGCATTGATTTCCTTTACTTTGTTGCACAATAGGGAGAAGTGCAACAGGTGACAACATAAGCCAAAGGGACCAAGAAAACCAATAGGAGTGAGCAAACAAACAGAGTGAGGCCAGCTAGCACTGACTGGGCTCAGGGAAGACCTCACCCCTTTGTAATGTGGTTTGGGACATGCCTCTGTGCATCTCCCCCCATACACAGCTCATACACCCCCAGCACCCCTAGTCCCAGCACCCCATGCATGCGGGAATAAAGTGCAGCAGTAATATTTGTGGAACCCATTACGTATGTACAGCCCCCCCTCCTCCCCACCGCAGACATGGTTCCTGCATGCAAGGTGCTGGGGTTACTAAGTGACTTGTTTTCTGCACCCTTCTGTCTCCTCCGTGCAAGCACCGAAACCCTCTCCCAACCGGTGCAACAGGCGGCCACCTACCGCCGTACAGCCAGAGCTGCTCCTCCTCCTGCTGCTGCTCCTGCAGCCCCGCACCCTGCACCGTGGCGGACACCGGCAGGCTGGCCATAGGGAGGCTGCGCGCGCGGGGATGGAACGTTGACCTGGATAGGGGGGGGGGGGGCGCGAGACGCAGGCAGGTGCAGGGGGGGGGGGGGCGCGAGACGCAGGCAGGTGCAGGGAGGGGGGGCGCGAGACGCAGGTAGGTGCAGGGAGGGGGGGGGCGCGAGACGCAGGCAGGTGCAGGGGGGGGGGCGCGAGACGCAGGCAGGTGCAGGGAGGGGGGGGCGCGAGACGCAGGCAGGTGCAGGGGGGGGGGGCGCGAGACGCAGGCAGGTGCAGGGAGGGGGGGGGCGCGAGACGCAGGCAGGTGCAGGGAGGGGGGGGCGCGAGACGCAGGCAGGTGCAGGGAGGGGGGGGGGGGGGCGCGAGACGCAGGTAGGTGCCCGGAAGCTACAATTAGCAGCATACACCGACAGTAATAATAATAATAATAAGGGTGCTGCAGCCAGGGAGCCGTGCGTCAGGTGCGCACCTCTCCAGGGGCCTCTGTGAATGCCGGAGCCCGCAGGTCCTAGCGCTGATCTCTTTATAAGCTAGGTGGGTTTCATTGGCCAGAGCGCTGTATGGAACCGGGATCTATTGGGTGGATCTATAAAGGGATCCCCCAAAAAAGTTCCCCCCAGCCTCCTAGATCTCAGTTGCGCAGGTTTGCACGTGTTGGTGTTACAGTGTGGCTGATGTGGGGTGGGGGGTGCTCTCTGATTAGCACCAGCTGAGCCTGATTCGTACATGACTTTAAGTGTCAGAGAGCCCTGCAATGCATTGCAAAATAATTCATTTGTAATCCTCAAACGCCTTCCTTAGGTCAGCGTCAGTCTGTCACTGGACCTTGCCAGCTGTGACATCCAGAACCCCACTGAGTGTCCCCTGCAAAGCAGCGTGCTTCAGGCACCAAAAAGGACAGAGGGCCTTAGTTACCAAGTGGTCTTAAGCCATAGGAAACCACATGGAATGGACCATAGGGTGCCTTACAGCTTAGCACCACAGCCACGAGGCTCATATTTACTAAACGGTGCTATGTTATAAGATGCCATCTGAAGTTGGGGGGAGGGGGGGTTGTGTGTGTGTGTGTGTGTACACGTCATCACAGAGTATGCAAACTGGTACCACACACAATTTTACAGGACATATATTACGCCTACGTAATCGCCCTTTTTGTTTGATAGAATTCATGCGGTGGGATCCTCTGCTGCTGAGCTGGTGTTCATTTTAGGTGCATGGTATATACGTAAACGACATTGCGTCACATTTTACAAGGTAAGGAGCGATGCGTTGTGGAGGCCAGCGGTAGGATGTTCAATACGTCTCTAGTGATTCCGCGCCACTGATCTCGATTTGGGGCAGCTTTTTGGTCTTCGGCTACTGTGAAGTGGAGCGGTTTGAGATCTTGCGCCACCTCGTTCGACCACGTTTTCTTTTGAGCATTACGGTCCACTTTCGGGCTCCCCGATATCTGGGATATTAGGTCCCATCCTAAAAAATGGGTGGGAGATTTGCTGCTTGAAGTATTATTATTTAAACCTCACAAATTGTGGGAGCTTTACTCTGATTTTGGAAATATTTAAAGCCCGTTTTAATGGAACTCTGTTCCCTGGAACGTATTTAAAGTGCTCTCCTTCCAAAAATATGCAGTCATCTGTTTTTCTCCTTTAGAAAGCTTAATTTCAGTAGCAAATCTACAATACAGTATCTTTGAAGTTTAAACTTTTTACCTAAAAATATAAAATGATCAGTGTTGTAGCGTAACAAAAATAGGATTGTCGTGGGCAACAGTACATTTTCGTTTTTTTACCCTTCCGCTTGCAAAACACGGCCTGATTGCTTATTGGCGGCTCTTGGCAGGAAAGCGTTCAAAGATGTTTAACAAAAACATTTATATTTGAACAATACAGTACCACGGATTGCATCTATTTGGTGGTATATATTATTTCAGTGTTAATTTATCAAATACAAATTCTTGCATACCCTCATGTCACATTTCAAATCGGTGTAACATCCCCAGTAGTGTTTTAACTGGTATTTGAACTGTTGAAATGTGTTGTATTTGACAAACCATCCAAGTGGTCCCATTGGCTTCTTCTCACAGGTATGTTTTCTGTATATATTTGGCACAAACATGTTAGTCCTTTTAATTTACTTTTCCCAGAGCTGGTAACAAAGAGTCTGTTAATCTCACTTTGTGACTTGCAAGAAGCAGTTAGTTCGTTTCATCAGTGTCCCAGATGCGAGAGATGTATACTGCACGTATGTATATATTGGTATAGCGCTGCCAACAATATATGCAGCGCTTTCCAAAAGAGAAAAAAAAATGCAATGCAGGGAATTATAATACAAGCACAACAAACAGAATCAGACAAACTCAATCCCTTACGGAGCTTACAATGGAAGTGGTATGTTAGGAGACAACAGGTGAAGGAGTAAGATTAGCATGACTGCGGGTGTGGGGCAGTAACCATGACTCCAAGCTGTTTAAATGCCCTCATTTAGGTGTATTTTTATGTGTGACAAAGGTGGGACGAGAAGGTGCTTGGTGTCCAGGGGTGCGCAAACTAGGGGGGGGGGGGGTGCGTGCGGCGGTTACAGAGGCCTGGCGCACTTCCCTGAGGCATTTAAATTAAATCCTGGGGGGCCGTGTGAGGCCTCTGCAACTACTACTGGGATTCAGACGGCTTCTGTCACGTTGCCATGAAAACGGGGTCATGATACGCGACACGTCGACATGGTAACGCTCGTCAAATGACGCTGCGGGGTCACGTGACCCTCCGCGTAATTTGACACCGGGTCACTTGAGGGGGGATGCGAGAGCTGGGACCGGCACACGGGGGGCGCAGCAAAAAAACTTGCGCACCCCAATGCGTATACAGTGTGAGGGTGTTCCACAGGTAAAGGGCAGTCAGAGGAAAAAGATTTAAGGGGGCAGTGAAAGCAAAGGAAGGCCGTTAAGAGTAGGGCATAGCGAGAAACCTAAGCAAATATGTAGCGAAGAACTGTGGAGAGCTACTGTATGTAGGTATCTTTTGTTGCATACAGTAGGTCACGCTCAGGAGCACTCATTTTGGACAAAATATATATATATATATATATATATATATATAGTTGTGGGTTTAGGGGTTTCTTGAGAATGCTGGGACTTTGTGTGTACGTGATCTAGAACTTGATGGGAAGCCAGGAGAGGATTTAAGGAGATGAGCAGGGACTGTTTTAGGAGAAAGTGAAATTTAGTTTAGCTGCAGAATTTTGGATAGATTGCAAAGGAGAAAGTCGAGGCAGGGAGGCCTGTTAGTAATCCAGAGAGAGTAAGAGCATGCATTAAAGTTTTAGCAGTAGTGAGGGAAAATCTTGGACATTGTTAAAAGCGGAAGGGACAAGTTTTACCCAGAGTGTGAATGGGAGTGGAGGTGTCAAATGTCACACCTAGGCATCATGATTTAGTAATACTATAAGTGGCGGTGGTTCTATTTACTGTGATGGGAACATTTTAGCCATTAAGTTTGAGGTGCCCTTCACAAAGCTATAGCCAAGAGACACTCAGGGCAGAATTGCAGGCGTGAGCTTAGGGGTAGACAGATATCAGTGTATCATCGGAGTTGAGGTGATGATGTACATGCAAAGGCATTGATGAGGTCACCCAGTGAAAGTTTGCAGAGAGTAAGGGAAATCCCTGAACTTCAAAAACACACAGGTTAACTTGGGATGAAGACCTGTTAGCAGAAGAGACAGAAAAGGAGCGTTGAGAAATCGGGTAAGATAAGTAGGGAAAATTAACTTGGTATTCTGCTTCATGGAGAGAATCTGCTCTTTTAGTGAAGGCAGTCTCAGTTGAGTGTGCTGTAGTTAAGCTAGATTGCCGAGGGTCCTTGACCATGCAAGAAAAGACCAGACTTTCTAGCACTTTGGAGGCAGGCGTTAGTAAGGCAGGCAAGATGAAGGTGTGTTTGAGAATAGGTGTGACAACTGCATGCATCCATGTGCGGAAAGTGCCAGAGGATAGGGAGGAGTTGAAGATGTGACAGTGAGGCCTAGGATAGGAGTGAGAGTTCTGATAAGGTGAGAGGGGATAGGATTAAGAGAGCAGCTGAGAGACATCCATCTCCAACAGGAGAAAAAGTCAAGAGTGGAAAGGTTTTTGAGAGGATGTCGAATCCAGGATGAAGGGACAGAATTAATTTCAAATGTGGCTAGCACCTGCCTTTAACCCTGAGTGCCAGAGGGGCTGCAGCACCAGTAGTAATGCAACGTGTTCCTCCATCACGGAGGATGGAACAGACAAGTTCTCCTCTTCTGTTCCTCTTCCTGTAAGAGTTCTGCAAAATGTCAGCTCCTCTTCAAAAAAAACCGAGCTATTAGCTTGTGACTATGCTACTGCATCATCGCCCCAGGCGTGCTACACCCCATGACGACGTAGCTACATCCTTGGGCACACAGAGGGGTTAAAGTGACCCACAATGGCGTGAGTGGAAGTTGGAAGGGATGGAGAAGGGCGGAGAAGGGCGGAAAAGGGAGTCCAACACAGGAAGATGTGGATTGGATTTGTAAGAGTTGATTAGTAAGGATAATTAGTGGTGCTTGGCAATAAAACAGAAGTCATTTGGTGTGGGAAATCAGCATGAGTGCAAGGTTACCTCCAGAGCATATAGATCAGGTGAAAAGCCAATTAAAGGGGGAGGGGAGAAGGGGTCACGTTCAGAGCAAGAGAAGGTAGCGTTTAGGAATATACTGTATGTTCTTTAATGGAAACTTCTTCAACAGTTATTCCACGCGCCACAACCAATGTGGACTTGTTGTTGCAGATCTGGATGTTCTTGTATAACCCCTTTTCTGCTGGGGATATCTGCATTAAAGTCCTTGTAATAGCAAACTTCACAGATGTTCTTCAAAGCACACTCCTTGGAAAACAGCCCATATCTCTGTATTTGGAAAGTGGCGTTTAAATCACCGAATAGCAGAACAGACATGTAGCGGTATAATAAATACATTGTAGAACTATTACAAAATAAACACTAAAGAAAACAAGAGGAAATATTCAATGTTTTTTTTTTGGCAATATCCTGTAACAATTGAACGCAGTTTTTCTGCACACTTTAAAAAGGGGAATTGTTGGATAGATAAAAGGCAATTATCCCAAAAAAATAATCCAATAAAGATTTCTAGAATACACCAGATTTTGTAAAAATAAGAGTAACAATTTCATTCATTTATGACAACCACATAAACAACACATCATTGGGTGGAACTGTATGAAGATCTCCTCAGAGGGGAAACGGTATAATTTAAATTAACCTGTGCTGGGAGTCCCTCCAACATCAGTGAAGGTGTTAATCCATATTAAATGCAAACAGAATATGGAAAGGATTATGAAACCTTTTGTTGCCATTTTAGTAAACTTGATAATGAATATCTTTTGACTCGACAGTTAAAGCAGCAAAATGTGAAACGTCCTATTTTTTTTAAAATAAAAATAAATCAGTTCTGTAGTATTTGATAATACTGTCCATTGTTTTAAACTCCTAATGCCATTGTTCATGATTTTTTATGTACTGATCATCCTTTGGTTGCTATAACCATTTAGAAAGTCATATCCACTTCCTCTTTTGAAACGCACACCTTTTGAGCTCTGCCTTTTGGCAACAAAAAGTATCACAAACAGATCTGTTCTGTTCCAAACAGCAGACTATCTATTACTCTGAAAGCTGTAACAATAATGTATTAAACTTAGTTAGGTGGCCATTTTGTTAGGCACTCACAATCAGGATTTTGACAGATTTATAACAGGATTACCAAACAATGTGTTTTACATATAAAATAAAAAAGGATGAATGTAGTATTGCCGATATAAAATGTTTTAGTGAGGCTTTGCTACATTTCAATCTTTTTTGATAGTGATCTACCCAGTGGTTGCACTAAGATTGGAAGATTACTTTGCATTTACAGAAAACGGTACTCTTACAAAAACATAATGAATAGGCAACTTCTCTTCGTCGTGTAGGTGTTGTACCGGATCCTACTTTTTCAGAAAACGGGGTAACGGGTACCTGGGCAAAATCAATCATTTTACCCGGCCGGATGCCCAGTTACCCAGACAGCACTTACCTGCAGGGTGAACAAGACATCAGCGAAATAAGGGAGGAGCAGCAGAATTCCTGGTGGCGGTGGCAGCAACAGAAGTCTGTGTTCAGCCGGCGGGAGCAGCAGGAATACAGCGCACAGCTGATACCAGTGTGAGCCGGGGAACCATGTGACCGGAGCAGGAGTGTTCCTATTGGACAGCTGTGTGCTGTGTTCCTGCTGCTCCCGCCGGCTGAACATGGACTTCTGTTGCTGCCACCGCCATGTCTGTTGCGGCTCCCAGGTGGCGCCGGCTGCAGGTAAGTGATGAAACATTGTCAGCTACTCTGACATTACCCAGCGCCGGTTCCTACCCGCTGCCGGGCCCAGACCCCTGCTGCTGGGTCAGGGTCATTCCGGTAGCTGAAAAAGCACCGGGTAATTTTCAGGTATTCAGTACATCACTAGTTGTGTGTTTCTAGATCTCATTTATTATTGAACAGTAAGAAACAAATCCATTCAAGCATTACTATAGTTTTGTACTGCTTTATAGAACCAATTTAGTTGTCTGAAGGCCCTAATATACACATTTTTTAATGATTGCTCTCTGAAAATTGGTGGCCACAATTCGCTTTATTTTCAGTATTTAAAACATCAATCCCCAGTTATTACTCCTATTTTAGGAAACAAAATATAGTGCAACGCGATACGGAACACATGTGTTCCCCGCTAGGGAACGTCCCAAGTTTATCTACTTTAATATATTATAAATATAAAAAATGACTGCGGTGGATCAATGTCAAATTATACTGTCTTTTAAAATGTAAACCGAAAAACAATGTATATTGTTAAACATGTTCCGTTTATACAAGCTACACATACAATGTACCAATGTTCGTGCATACAGAAAAAGAAAGAAGGTGCTTATCCTCTTTATAACACCACTATGGCTATTGATTGATAGAACACATTCTGGTGACATTTCTTAAATGCTGGTGTTAAGGCTCAAAAAAGAAAAAGCCTGGGTAAAGCTGCCACTGTCCTGTGAGGTTTTTGAATGAACGCGTTTAAGACATTGTCATTGCAGAAACAAATGTTTGGTGTTAAAGTCTCCTTTGCAACTCCTTAAAAACCAAAAAAACAAAACAGGATTTTTCTGTGTTAATCAGTCAGTGCTGTAGCATTAGATAACTGTGTTTCTTTTTTTAACAAACCAATTTAATGATTTTTTTTTTATTATTAATGTACGGATCATCCTTTGGTTGCTATAGAAACCATTTAGAAAGTCATATCCACTTCCTCTTTTGAAACAGGAGTCACCTTTTTGAGTTCTGAACTTTGGCAACCAAGTATCAAACAGATCTGTGGCTGTGTTCCAATCAGCAGACGGTATCACTTTGAAAGCTGTAACAATGTGTTACACTTCGTAATATAATGTAACACATCAGCTGCAGTATTTTACAGACTGCAGCAAAGTTAGAAGGCGGCCATTTCGTTAGGCACACAATCAGGATTTTGATAGATTTATAACAGGAGCACCAAACGATTGCCAGTTTAGGTAAGAATGTACACACACACACACACACGTTTAGATCAGGGTTATTGAGATAACGTTGCTGCAGTGTTAAGAGTTAACAGATATAGGGCATAGCAACCATCACAAAAAAAACTGTTTAATAAGGAAATTAAGCTTATTAAAAACTATTTCACTTTTATATACACCATGAAATATTTGTATAGTTGTAGCGGATACAGCAAAGACAGACATTAAAAAGTTATATACATAGAAAAAGTAAACTTATTTTGAAATGAGTTAGAGCAGCTTTTCCCCTATCCTCTTGTAAAACACATTGCTTATTTTCACCAACAAGGCACCGTGTATCCATCTTATGGAAGCTGTATCATTAACTCCTTTATATTTACTTCCAGATGCATTACTTGTTTATTCAAGTACAGTATGTGCGGTGTACGTCCAACCACAGAGAGATTATTCTACTTGGAGAGGAGTTAAAAAGAAGCCCATTGTGGCGATCTATAAGCGGGGAACTGAAACCACTTATCCTGGGGAGGCAAACTCCAGAGATGGATTACCCTGTTTCTTTAGTCACATACTGATATGTATGTATATTTCTATTTGTATATTTGCCAGTGGTTCAGTACTTTGCGTAGTGTTTTTTGTTGAATATATTTGTGGGTGTTTCAGTATTTTGTTTAACCATAATTCCTGCATGATTTGAGGAAGAGGAGGGGGGATGGGGAGAGATACAGTGCAAGTCACGCTGGTAAATATGGCTACGTTAACTTTAACACGTTTTGCTTTAGTTCAGGGGTGGCCAATGCCAGTCCTCAAGTTTTCAGGATAGCCCTGCTTCAGCACAGGTAGTGCGGTCAAAGACAGCCTCCTGTGCTGAAGCAGGGATATCCTGAAAACCAGACCTGTTGGTGGCCCTTGACGACTGGAATTGGCCACCCCTGCTTTAGTAGCATCCTTTTCCATTAACCCCTTAAATGCCTGGGTGCTTACGATGCAACAGTACTTCACTTGAGTAAAAAACAAAAAGCTTCATCTCTCACTTTACAATATATCTATTAAACAAGAGGTGCTCAACTCCAGGCCGCCTCCCCCCCCCCCTAACAGGTCAGAAAACCTGACCTGTTGAGGGGGGCTTGAGGACTGGAGCTTAGCACCCCTGTATTAAAACATAGAAAACAGATGGGTGACACCAAGTACTGAATTTCAACATGAACTAAATGATACCAGATAATGGTGCATATATGGTGAATTCTCTGTGCTTAAGTAGCAACGGACGGTTCTCTGATGCACACTCTCCAGGCTCAGGTATAAAAAGGCAAGAACTCAGCATGTTCTGTAGCCGGGGGACCATGGCGTTTGTATTGCTGCAAGCAGCCAGGCACACCGCTTCACAATGTTCCTGGTAGTAATAGGAAGCAATAAAGCTTAGTTGTATTTTTTTACACCTGTGTGTCACTTTAATTTCTGCTCACCTGTGTGTGGCTTTTAGCGGACACGATGTGACCGAGTGAATCGTACTTCACAGTACCACTACTTTTTGCTACTGAGAAGAGCATGGGGACGGATATCAGCGGCTCCAGGCACACGTAACTTGCCACTTTTACTGCTGCTCCTGCTCACTGTCTAGTTCAGGGGTGGCCGGGTCAGGCTTTCCCTGCTTCAGCACAGGTGGCTGAGCAGTTGTTGATTGAGCTGCCTGTGCTGAAGCAGGGATATCTTGAAGACCTGTTGGTGGCCGAGGACTGCAGTTGGACACCCGAGCTAGCGGAAAAGATGTGGCTATGACCGAGATGGGCTTCCTCGTACCTCTCTGGCGCAGAGAAGAGCTCAGAGGGCGTCTGCCAACTGACCTGGTCCCCTGGATTAAGAAAATTGTGAGTGCCGTCTTAGGCTGCGCTTATAGTACTAGCTATGGCGACGCGACCGCTGACGTCAGCCGTCGTTATTGCGATTCCTGCACTGTTGCGGAGGGTGACAGGGGGCGTGGCCGCGTGCGGTTTGCCCTCATTGGCTGAACCGCTGACGTCACGCTGCTGCAAATGTTAAGTTCTCTTGACTACAGCGATCTTGGCCGCTGTATCGCGGTCGTGCCCACTATGGGCACTCGCGACGGACTTCAAGCACTGGCCACGGCGCACATAAACGCAGCCTTAAAAATCAGGAGCGTGTACATCATGTGAATTTTAACAAGGATGACACACACACACACAGAAATGCAGCTAGAACTTGTTACAGTCATTTGAATCCCATTCATGCTGCAATGAATTGCACAGTAACATGCTGCAGCCTGTGTGGCAGTGAGGGGATACACCCCCAGATTCATCAAGCTCTGATGCAGAGTAACGCAAACAATCTGGCATTAACCCGCACCGCAGCTCAAGGAATCTGCCCCATAATGTGGCACTGCAACATTGGGGGGATTTCCAGGGCGCTGGCCATTAAACCGGGACTGGTCGTCACGTATCCTCGACAGAAGCATCGTTACCAGCAGTCAACAGGTTGGGACATTACTGTGCTATATTACAGAAGCAACATACTAAATAGCAACCATACTCCATTAACTCCTTCACTGCCACACATTTATGACCACAGTTTTGTATGCTCTCCAAGCACAGGCGCCAATTAGGAAATAGACCAATATTGTATTATACGTTTCTGCTACAGCAATTCCTTCCCCCCCCCCACCCCCCTTTAGGTTTATATTGGTTACCAAAAACCTGACCGAATATCAGTAATGTTCCAGTTCTGTATCTAGACATTACATTTTGAAGAATAAACATTTTTAATATGAAAACAGAAATAAACCGAACTTTTGTCCAATTACATAGATTTGCTACGAAAGTGCCCTCTCTCAGCTTCTACATATAACCAGATTATGGCTTTACTAGAGAACAGCGCGATAGGCCCCTTTGCAAAACAATACATTAATGTCTACATCCGCTTCAACGGACCTAAAGGATTCATACAATCAAAATAATGCCTAGAAGTTAATACAAAACATAGATAGAATCGTTGGCAACATAGGAACAGCTAGATTACATTCTGTAAACTGGCATAACACTTTACATTCTGAAAAAGGCAATATTTACAGTTTGTTTTTGGTTAAACAAATAATCCTTTTCAGGTGTGAAGATGTGAAGGTGTGTATGTATATAATGTGTGTATATCTATATATACACACACACACACATACGTGTATAAATAGCTGTAAATGTTGAACACATCCAAGTGCCCTCGCTTATAATAACTTATTGGTAAACAGCACTTTCCATTCTTCTGGCCGACACGTGACATATAATAAAATAAGCACAGCTATAACCCAACTATAATCGGCACGCTGCATACACACACAAGGGATTTGTCCAACAGTACTAGAAATCTGACAGTCCCAGGGTTCTACATTAAGTAGATTGGTGAGGCGTTTAATAACTCCTTCACTGCTGGAAGGTTTAAACTATCTGGAGCTCTTGTCAGTAGTAGTGTATCAGAACGGACCCATGGGTTAACGCTGCAATCTTCTCGTCTCCATATCCTTTTCTCTCACCTGACCTGCTCAGCAGTGCTTCTGGTTCCCGCTGTGCCAGCACCGGGCAAAACTATTTGCCCACCGGACACACAATGATTCCAGGGTCAGGGTTCACTCTAGCAACCATTAGACAGCTGCAATGTCCTACTTCCCATCGGTGACAACGAGGGGCCTCGGTCATTCCTTACCCCAAAGTTCAGGGGACCACAAATCAGGTTCGAGAGACCCCCACGGCTAAGGTAAGGTGAAGGGGCTTGTGGCTTTAAACTCTATGGTAGTGGAATAGTTAATATTGTAGAAACAAGTAAGGCAACAAGCTTCAGTTTAAAGCAGCACTGATATTAGATTCCTAGTGGCAACTATATACATGTATGTGCGTGTATACAACATTAAAATGGTGAATGCCACGCAAGGAGCCTCCCTCAACATAAAAAAATAAATGTGCAAATGTTGTTTTCTTACACACAATAGAAAATACCAGAGCTATAAGGATACTCTACGGTTATACAAAAAGACCCTTTGCGTTTCTAAAACACAGTAGAAGTATATCATCTTCTTTCCAGAACCGTCTACAAGGCACTAAGGGTAGGAATGACAGGTCACATGAAAACAAAAATTAAGTAGTCAATTCTCTTCAATCTGGTCGAAATATTGGATATTTTGGTATGAATTCTATTAGTATTACCTGTAAGGGATAAAAGATAACCGTGTAAAGAGACACTGCAGAACATAATACATACGTACATCAAGTCTACCCCTAGTTATCACTGAATGTATTATTTTGCTACACAAGGACAGCAAGATATTGATTCACAAGCAGTATACATTAAAAATAAGCATTCCTGTTCTCAACCCGTGTGGCTGTGGGACCGGATAAGTGTCACAGACCTCAATGGCAGGGAAAAAAATAATAATAATAATAATAATATAGATATACTAAATTACCCGACTTCATTCACATTATCCTGGTCTGTCAGTTTAATATAAATTAAAAAATTAATAAAAAATGTCATACTTACATATTCCATCATATTGTTAGATTCACATTTCCTTCTACTCAACTTCCAGTGCAAACCAAGCTGGGAACACAATTATTGTCATATTATTTAATGTCCTCAACATAAGTCAGTAAGTGTACACACAGACACACACACAGATACACACAGACACACACAGACAGACAGACAGCTTACCTTGTGGTATAATCTGTTATTCTCCCATTCCAACAATTTATGAATGGATCTTCTAGTCTATGAAAATCATATAGAAACGATGAAACAGACATTATGAACTGAGAAATATACAATGTGTGACTGTAATAGACAGGTGTTCTTTAAACTATTCTGTAGGACCCTGGGGTCGGTGGGAACAATAACTTCCCTGAGAAAAGTTTGGTTATAGTGCATTTTTTATTTTACCTTTTAAAAAGACCAAAGAAATGTTATTTTGCTATATATTCTAATTGAATAATGAAATGTTATAAATGATATGTTATATAGGAAGCTGGTCTTTTAAATAAAAGGACGTAGCACTGCAACAATATTTGCACAAACATGGGATAAGTAGGCTGGGGTTTCACAAAGACCAGAAATGATATACGTTTGGTGGGTAAAGAAATCTATCACTCGTGAGCAGATGTGTGTTCAGACAAAGCCCAAACGTTTTTTTGTTAACCGGCTTCCCCCAAGTAACAATACACCTTTAAAAGATTCTACAGCTCTCGAAGGAATGAAAACGGTGCTGAAGTCTTCCAGAGGTTATCTAAATTTTTTTTTTTTTATGGTAGTAAACACTGTTACCAAAAGGTGTAAACTGCAGTTTGGGGAACGAGACTGATGGAACCAGTCCGCAAACCTTCAAGTGTTTAAAAAATAGTTTTGCTAATTACCTTAATATGAAAAAACAAAAACCCCCTGTTAATCAATATACTATGTGACTAAAGACCAGCCGTACAGGAAGAGGCTCATGAATTAGGAATACGTCTTGTTCTTCTCACTTCCAGGTTGCTTTAGAACACAAGAGACCATTGTAACTCATCCATCTCCATAAAACTGGACAGTCTGCACTTACTCTCTTGTTTAGACATATCACAGGCCACAGACTGCAGCCTAATGTACAACAGCAGCAGATACAGCCACATAGCAGCCACTTCACATTGAGGGGAAGATTCTTCCTCAAGCAGGCGTTCACGCGCCCGGTACTGATCTTAAATTCTTCTGGGGCAACCTGCAACAACCAATACTGTGCTTTAGTCATGAATACTTCCCAGTCATTACCTCCTGCTCGTTACACAGACGGATGGCAGTACTTCATGGCGGAACGGTCCTCCTTACTTGAACCCTGTGCTATTTAATACTAAAAGCTGATAACTTGAATTTGCCCAAATTGTCTTGCCAGGCCAGTATTTGTTGGTTCTGTGGGTTCTGGGACGGCTGGCTTAACTGCTTGTATTTTAGGAAAGCAGCCAGGGTAGGAAGGGAGTTAGAAAATGTCATTAATGACAACCTAACATAGTGTAGAAAAGCGTTAAACAGTAGGAAGTGGGCGTCCTTGCTCTGTATTCCTGGTTTCTCTGAGGAGCAGTTCCTAATACCTTTATACTAGAGCAGGGGCAGCCAACTCCAGTCCTCAAGGGCCACCAACAGGTCAGGTTTTCAGGATATCCCTGCTTCAGCACAGGTGGTCCAATCAGTGGCTCAATCGAAGACAACATCACCTGTGCTAAAGCAGGGATAACCTGAAAACCTGACCTGTTGGTGGCCCTTGAGGACTGGAGTTGGGTATGCCTGCACTAGCATATGGCAACGCTGTAATGTCCGTGTAATACGTCCGTGTGTGTGTGATTGCCATGATCCCATTTTGCTGGGCTGTGGAATATCTTGGTGAATTCAAAAATATATAATAAATGAATCCATGAGGTGGGTGTATGTTGCCTCAAAATACATATTAAAGCACCGCAGGACTACTTCTACAGTGTCTAGATTGGTAAAATGATTAACAACGTATTACCAAAACTCCCAGCTAAGATTACACGCTAAAAATGTCTGAATAGAAGTCGTCAAAGAATGCTGGAATAAATATTTACTGAACTGGCCCATATAAGCATAATATGGTGTTAATAAAATGCTATATACAATATAAAGGGGAGAAAAAGAAACCACAAGCACCCAGTAATGCTCTCCGTGTTTCTCACCCGCTCCTCGGACTCCCCCAGCCACACCATGTTTTATGAATACCCAGATAACCACAGATTGACGTATCAGATGCGTGTGCAAACGTGTGCTTGGAAAATCCATTATTTCTAAAAATCGGGTCAGGCTGGAGTGGCTCCAGAAGGAGGAAGAGAAAAATGGAGATGTACAATATACACATCCTTCAGATCAGAGCAAAAGCATCCTACGCAGCAGCGTGCGTTGCAAGTATTTCCTGCAGAGATGAATAAAGTAGGAACGCCATTACCGCGCCGCCACCATCGGAGAGGTTTACTCAATGGTGCCGATTTGAGAAGCGTTTGGTTAGTCCCCTTTATATGGTTTTTGTCTCGGTCATCAAAAGAAAAGATAAGAGCTTTGCTTCTGGTTGTACTTGTCCACATTGTAAAGGCAGATTATTTCCTCTAGGCTTCCCCCCCCCCTCTCTTCTTTTAAACATTGTTAAAAGGGGGTCGTAATATTTTACGACAGGATGCAAGAAGGGCGGCAAACAGAAAAAGACTAAGCAAAGCCCAGCAGGCTGGATCTGGCCTCTTCAAAAATCACAATCATGACCCTATCAATCACCTGTCATCTTGGGTCACAATACGAAGGGCACATTTTACGGCTTACACCCCTTAACTGCAGCCTTATCTGCTCAGAGGACCTCTTATTGTTTAAGGCATTTGGGCAGGAAACTGTACTGTGTTCCCTTGAGGTTCAGCGAGTCATTGTGTTGTCACCTGGAGCAGTTAGTGCTATAGGGGCCTGTATATCATCAGGGAATCTTGTCAGTTTAGTTTGTTCTTGTGGAAGTAGAAAAAAAAACAAAAAACACAACAACAAAAAAAGCCTATTCCTCCCCCAAACCAGACATGCTAGAAAAGGTATTATGCGTTATAAAAAAGAACAATCTGTGCCTAAGAGAGGAGAAAGTAGTGGGGATGTCTTTTTCCTCTCACCCGCCTGCTGCAATACAGCACTACATCCTTAATTAGCACTTGAAATGAGCGAAAGTTATTAAATATAATTACTGGTATAAAGAAATGGAGAATTGTGTTACAGATTTGTCCTGGGACAGGTTAGAACAGTGTATAAAGCAAGGAAAAAGCGGAGAATTTTTCAACATGAGTGAGAGATGTTTTTTTTGTGGGTGGGTGGGTGGGGGCGCGTTGGTTTAGGAGTAAAGTAAAATATTAGCAAAAACTGATTTGTCAAGGATATTGCTACCAATGTTTAATTGGGCAGCTAAAATCTACTATTGAATGTGCAGCCCCACTTAAGAAATCTTTAGTTACAATAAAGTGAAAGCACGAAAGGGGATATGCTTTAAACTGCGCTAGTTAGGATAGCTAGGCAGGTTCTCCAAAAATACTGGACACAATGGTGCGAGAGACGCGCGCACACATGTCATGCTGTTTCCTCCTCTCCTTGGCCCCACCCACATGCTCCTGACACATCCTCCTGATTGGCTGCAGTACCCAGCAGCAGCCAATCAGGATGGAGGAAGCTATCCAGCCCGCTAGCAACAGTCTTGCTCAGGGAAATCCTGTGGCTCCCCCAAACTGGCCAGGTCACTATGTCCAGAAAGGCAACACCGGTATACACATACATGTCCAGAGATGTAACAATCAGACACATACACGCCCAGAGAGGCAATACCGGACACATACACGCCCAGAGAGGCCATACCGGACACATACACGCCCAGAGAGGCAATACCGGACACATACACGCCCAGAGAGGCAATACCGGACACATACACGCCCAGAGAGGCAATACAGGACACATACACGCCCAGAGAGGCAATACCGGACACATACACGCCCAGAGAGGCAATACCGGACACATACACGCCCAGAGAGGCAATACCGGACACATACACGCCCAGAGAGGCAATACCGGACACATACACGCCTAGAGAGGCAATACCGGACACATACACGCCTAGAGAGGCAATACCGGACACATACACGCCTAGAGAGGCAATACCGGACACATACACGCCCAGAGAGGCAATACCGGACACATACACGCCTAGAGAGGCAATACCGGACACATACACGCCTAGAGAGGCAATACCGGACACATACACGCCCAGAGAGGCAATACCGAACACATACACGCCCAGAGAGGCAATACCGGACACATACACACCCAGAGAGGTAATACCTGACACATACACGCCCAGAGAGGTAATACAGGACACATACACGCCCAGAGAGGTAATACAGGACATACACGCCCAGAGAAGTAATACCAGACACATACACGCCCAGAGAGGCAATACCGGACACATACACGCCCAGAGAGGTAATACAGGATACATACATGTCCAATATTAGCTCCAATTTTTTACAGGACAGTCCGGTTCAATACTGGGCACCTGGTAACCCTAAACTGCGGATCGGGACACTGACTCCCATTGACTTCAGTGAGTTCATGTGCGATACTGCCCAAATTGGCACTATTGCAGTTTTTAGGAATCACCCCGTAAGTCGTGTACAATCTTTCAAATACTTTAATACTTATTTGATCACTCGTTATATTTTTATATAACAAGCAGTGATCAGGGATCAGTTACAAAAGAGTTTTTACAAGTTGTTTTTAAAGAACAACCTCACAAGAAGTAAGCACAATGATAAAACGTCCAACCGAAAACAGATTAACATGTACAAGTAAGGTTTTAAAAAAGTAAGTAGACAAATGCTTTTGAAATGTAGTTTAAATAGGGTATTTATTCATTGCTATCTTTTACGGAGGAACTCAACTGTTAAAAAAAAAAGAAAATAATTCCAGACCATGCAAACAAAGAAGCATGTTAATATACAATTTCCCCCCCCACTACTGGTAAAGAGACATTATGGGAACTGAAACACAATTAACTTCTAATTATTATATTAGCAAATCTTTTGTATCCTAGGGAAACAAGAACAGTGATCATGTTACCTTCACGTAATACAGCATATTACAGTAATTCCAATATTTGTTCAACGCCATTCAATGACTGGGTATACAGGTGCATGGCAAACTACAGCAAAGGGTCTCTTAATGAATACACTTTCTATAGTGTTGTGTTTTATTTCCATACATAACTACAATTACACCCTAGTTGCCTTGTGAAGTTAAATGCAAACATGCTTACCTTTCCTGTTAAAACAGAGGGGAATTCTGCTTCAAACTTGTTGCTTAAGCCAAACCTTAAGGGGAAAAAAATATACACAACAAAAGTTATACATCAATAAACCAAAAAACACTTCTCTTTTTAACACTCAAGAACTTTCTGTGCATATATTCACTGTGGTATCCAAACCTGAAATCGCAAATAAAACAGCAATAACTTTTTATACATTCATGGCTTAACCATGTCTGCATGAATAAATACAATGGAAAAAAGGAGGCTGATGCAGATATGGTTAAGATCCATGAATGTATAAAATGTGAGGGTTTGCAGATATAGTACTCTGATATATGTTCAAGACATCATGCAAAAGTGGTTATGGAAAGGTTAACTTTGGTAACAAGATATTTATTCTGCACAGAGTAAGACTGTAGGGTTTGCTTCCAAGGCAGTAACTGAACACTCTACATCAGGGGAGCGCAAACTTTTGCAGCTGGGCCCCCCTCCCTTACCTTGATGCGGTGTCAAATGACGCCGTGGGGTCATGTGATGTGACGTCACGTGTCCCGCCGGCAGAGTTAAGGTAAGTATAGCGCTGCAGAGGCCTCACGCGATCCCCCGGCATTTAATGTAAAGGCCTCGGTGAAGAGCACGGGGCCTCTGCAACCGCCTGCGCCCTCCCAGAAAGATCTCCCGCGCCCCCCCCCCCCCCCCCCAACTCTACATTAAACAAGGGTGGGCAACTCCAGTGCTCAAGGGCAACCAATAGGTCAGGTTTTCAGGATATCCCTGCATCAGCACAGGTGGCTCAATCAGATATTCAGTCGAAGAGTTTGCTTCAACACACGTGGCTCATCTGAATTTTTGTGCATATTGTGTGTGTATATACATGTATGTGTGTATATGTATGTAGATACACACACACACACGTATCTCAAATGGAAATATTACTGTGTGCTCATTAGCATGTCTTAGACAGGTCTGCAACACGCACATTATATATATATATATAATCAGTGATATAGATAGCGCAGTGAAGCCCCGGGTCCCCCCTTGTCCCTCTCACAGGGTGATATATATATATACAGTGGTCGACAAATCACCCAAAAATCTACTCGCCAGACAAAAAAATCTACTCGCCACCTAGTACCACACGTGTGCTGCTTGGGCCAATAGGAGCTCGCCACGATGTTAAATCCACTCGCCCGGGGCGAGCAAATGTATAGGTTTGTCGAACACTGTGTATATATATATATATATATATATATATATATATATATATATATATATATATATATATATATATATATATATATATATATATATATATATATATATATATATATATATATATATATATAATAATCAAAAAATAAATAGATGATACCGTTCTGTGGCTATCAAAATGCTTTTATTTGTGCGAGCTTTCGAGATACACTTATTTGTGCAAGCTTCCGGCGATGTTACAATGAATGAAGCAAGCAAAAGGTATACCTAAAAACAGTGTCTATTGGAATGTTATCTGTGCTGGCCCTTCCCCCGGTGTGGATGTGTTTTATGGCTAGAGGTGTCAAAAGGTTGCTGAAAGCAAGTGATGGAAGAGTGTGTGTGTGTATCAGTGTGAATAAAAATGAATGGAGAGCCCACAGTATATACAGTGCTTTACAAAAAGGTGTGTGTGGAGTGGGAGTGGATATAAATGGTGTGGGTGGGTGTGGAAATGTGAGAGATTGTAGCACAACTAAAAGTGTGTGTGGATACTTAGTGGTCCCTATTGGTGTATAGGGATGGAAAAACAAGGAGTATAAGTATGTGTGAGAGACAGCTGTGTGTGCATACATATAGCACAGTATGTGCAGACATGGCCTTTTGCGCTCATGGGAAGAGAGTTCACTTGTGTCAGTAATTGATACTTCTACATATACATACATACATACATACACATACATATATATATATATATATAAAAATAAAAATAAATAGACGATACCGTTCTGTGGCTAACGAAATGCTTTTATTTGTGCGAGCTTTCGAGATACACTGATCTCTTCTTCCGGCGATGTTACAATGAATGAAGCAAGCAAAGAGAATACTTAAAAACAGTGTCTCTTGGAATGTTATCTGTGCTTGTCCTTCCCCCGGTGTGGATGAGATTTATGGCTAGAGGTGTTAAATGGTTCCTGAAAGAAATTGATGTAAGAGTGTGTGTGTGTGTATGTGTGTATCTGTGTGAATATAAATGAATTGAGAGCCCACAGTGTATACAGTGCTTTACAAAAGGGGTGTGTGGAGTGCCCAGGAGGCTGCTACTACATAGGTGAGACAGGGCAGGGGCTAAACAAGAGAATGAACCTGCACCGCCACAGCATCACACGCGGAACAAGAGACAGTCCTGTCGGCGAACACGGAACAAGAGACAGTCCTGTCGGCGAACATTTCTCTGACTCTGGCCATAAGATGAACGATCTGAGGGTTGCCATACTCAAAGGTAATCTTAAAACACCGAAAGAGAGACAGTTGCATGAATACAAATTTATGCAACTGTTCGGGACACTTAACGGTGGCCTAAACAGAGATCGAAATTTTATGAGTCATTACTGACACAAGTGAACTCTCTTCCCATGAGCGCTAAAGACCATGTCTGTACATACTGTGCTATATGCAGTGGTCGACAAATCACCAAAAAAATCTACTCGCCAAACAAAAAAATCTACTCGCCACCTAGTACCAAACGTGTGCTGCTTGGGCCAATAGTAGCTCGCCACAATGTTAAATCCACTCGCCTGGGGCGAGCAAATGTATAGGTTTGTCGAACACTGGCTATATGTATGCACACACATCTGTCTCTTACACATACCAACACTCCTTGTTTTTCCATCCCTATACACCAATAGGGACCACATAGTATCCACACACACTTTTAGTTATGCCACTATCTCCCACATTTCCACACCTACCCACACCATTTTTATTAACTCCCACTCCACACACCCCTTTTGTAAAGCACTGTATACACTGTGGGCTCTCCATTCATTTATATTCACACAGATACACACACACACTCTTACATCACTTTCTTTCAGGAACCATTTAACACCTCTAGCCATAAATCTCATCCACACCGGGGGAAGGACAAGCACAGATAACATTCCAAGAGACACTGTTTTTAAGTATTCCCTTTGCTTGCTTCATTCATTGTAACATCGCCGGAAGAAGAGATCAGTGTATCTCGAAAGCTCCCACAAATAAAAGCATTTCGTTAGCCACAGAACGGTATCATCTATTTATTTTTTGATTATTGAAGCTCGGCTAACACGGTACTGATACACACACACACACACACACTCCCCCACTCTCCCACTCTCCCACTCTCCCACAGAGTAATGTATACACACAGCGCAGTGAGGCCCCGGGTCCCCCCTTTGCCTCTCTCACAGAGTGATATATACGCACACAGCGCAGTGAGGCCCCGGGTCCCCCCTTTGCCTCTCTCACAGAGTGATATATACGCACACAGCGCAGTGAGGCCCCGGGTCCCCCCTTGCCCCTCTCACAGAGTAATGTACACACAGTGCAGTGAGGCCCCGGGTCCCCCCTTTGCCTCTCTCACAGAGTGATATATACACATAGCGCAGTGAGGCCCCCGGGTCCCCCCTTGCCCCTCTCACAGAGTAATGTACACACAGCGCAGTGAGGCCCCGGGTCCCCCCTTGCCCCTCCCACAGAGTAATGTATACACACAGCGCAGTGAGGCCCCGGGTCCCCCCTTGCCCCTCTCACAGAGTAATGTATACACACAGCGCAGTGAGCCCCCGGGTCCCCCCTTGCCCCTCTCACAGAGTAATGTATACACAGCGCAGTGAGGCCCCGGGTCCCCCCTTGCCCCTCTCACAGAGTAATGTATACACACAGCGCAGTGAGGCCCCGGGTCCCCCCTTGCCCCTCTCTCACAGAGTAATGTATACACACAGCGCAGCGAGGCCCCGGGTCCCCCCTTGCCCCTCCCACAGAGTAATGTATACACACAGTGCAGTGAGGCCCCCGGGTCCCCCCTTGCCCCTCTCACAGAGTAATGTACACACAGCGCAGTGAGGCCCCGGGTCCCCCCTTGCCCCTCTCACAGAGTAATATATACACACAGCGCAGTGAGCCCCCGGGTCCCCCCTTGCCCCTCTCACAGAGTAATGTATACACACAGCGCAGTGAACCCCCGGGTCCCCCCTTGCCCCTCTCACAGAGTAATGTATACACACAGCGCAGTGAGGCCCCGGGTCCCCCCTTGCCCCTCTCACAGAGTAATGTATACACACAGCGCAGTGAGGCCCCCGGGTCCCCCCTTGCCCCTCTCACAGAGTAATGTATACACACAGCGCAGTGAGGCCCCGGGTCCCCCCTTGCCCCTCTCACAGAGTAATGTATACACACAGCGCAGTGAGGCCCCCGGGTCCCCCCTTGCCCCTCTCACAGAGTAATGTATACACACAGCGCAGTGAGGCCCCGGGTCCCCCCTTGCCCCTCTCACAGAGTAATGTATAAACACAGCGCAGTGAGGCCCCCGGGTCCCCCCCTTGCCCCTCTCACGGAGTAACATATACACACAGTGCAGTGAGGCCCCGGGTCCCCCCTTGCCCCTCTCACGGAGTAACATATACACACAGTGCAGTGAGGCCCCGGGTCCCCCCTTGCCCCTCTCACAGAGTAATGTATACACAGCGCAGTGAGGCCCCCGGCTCCCCCCTTGCCCCTCTCACAGAGTAATGTATACACACAGCGCAGTGAGGCCCCGGGTCCCCCCCTTACCCCTCTCAGAGTAATGTATACACACAGCGCAGTGAGGCCCCGGGTCCCCCCTTGCCCCTCTCACAGAGGGATGTATACACACAGCGCAGTGAGGCCCCGGGTCCCCCCTTGCCCCTCTCACAGAGTAATGTATACACACAGCGCAGTGAGGCCCCCGGGTCCCCCCTTGCCCCTCTCACAGAGTAATGTATACACAGCGCAGTGAGGTCCCGGGTCCCCCCCTTGCCTCTCTCACAGAGTAATGTATACACACAGCGCAGTGAGCCCCCGGCTCCCCCCTTGCCCCTCTCACAGAGTAATGTACACACAGCGCAGTGAGGCCCCGGGTCCCCCCTTGCCCCTCTCACAGAGTAATGTATACACAGCGCAGCGAGGTCCCGGGTCCCCCCTTGCCCCTCTCACAGAGTAATGTATACACAGCGCAGTGAGGTCCCGGGTCCCCCCTTGCCTCTCTCACAGAGTAATGTATACACACAGCGCAGTGAGGCCCCGGGTCCCCCCTTGCCCCTCTCACAGAGTAATGTACACACACAGCGCAGTGAGGCCCCCGGGTCCCCCCTTGCCCCTCTCACAGAGTAATGTATACACACAGCGCAGTGAGGCCCCCGGGTCCCCCCTTGCCCCTCTCACAGAGTAATGTACACACAGCGCAGTGAGGCCCCCGGGTCCCCCCTTGCCCCTCTCACAGAGTAATGTATACACACAGCGCAGTGAGGCCCCCGGGTCCCCCCTTGCCCCTCTCACAGAGTAATGTATACACACAGCGCAGTGAGGCCCCCGGGTCCCCCCTTGCCCCTCTCACAGAGTAATGTATACACACAGCGCAGTGAGGCCCCGGGTCCCCCCTTGCCCCTCTCACAGAGTAATGTACACACACAGCGCAGTGAGGCCCCGGGTCCCCCCTTGCCCCTCTCACAGAGTAATGTATACACACAGCGCAGTGAGGCCCCCGGGTCCCCCCTTGCCCCTCTCACAGAGTAATGTATACACAGCGCAGTGAGGCCCCCAGCTCCCCCCTTGCCCCTCTCACAGAGTAATGTATACACAGCGCAGTGAGGCCCCCGGCTCCCCCCTTGCCCCTCTCACAGAGTAATGTATACACACAGCGCAGTGAGGCCCCGGGTCCCCCCCTTACCCCTCTCACAGGGTGATATATACACACAGCGCAGTGAGGCCCCCGGGTCCCCCCTTGCCCTTCTCACAGAGTAATGTATACACAGCGCAGTGAGGCCCCCGGGTCCCCCCTTGCCCCTCTCACAGAGTAATGTATACACAGCGCAGTGAGGCCCCCGGCTCCCCCTTTGCCCCTCTCACAGAGTAATGTATACACACAGCGCAGTGAGGCCCCGGGTCCCCCCTTGCCCCTCTCACAGAGTAATGTATACACAGCGCAGTGAGGTCCCGGGTCCCCCCTTGCCTCTCTCACAGAGTAATGTATACACACAGCGCAGTGAGGCCCCGGGTCCCCCCTTGCCCCTCTAACAGAGTAATGTACACACAGCGCAGTGAGGCCCCGGGTCCCCCCTTGCCCCTCTCACAGAGTAATGTATACACAGCGCAGTGAGGTCCCGGGTCCCCCCTTGCCCCTCTCACAGAGTAATGTACACACACAGCGCAGTGAGGCCCCGGGTCCCCCCTTGCCCCTCTCACAGAGTAATGTACACACACAGCGCAGTGAGGTCCCCGGGTCCCCCCTTGCCCCTCTCACAGAGTAATGTATACACACAGCGCAGTGAGGCCCCCGGGCCCCCCCTTGCCCCTCTCACAGGGTGATAGATATATATATACACACACAGCGCATTGAGCACCCGGGTCCCCCCTTGCCCCTCTCACAGAGTAATGTATACACACAGCGCAGTGAGGCCCCGGGTCCCCCCTTGCCCCTCTCACAGAGTAATGTATACACACAGCGCAGTGAGGGCCCCGGGTCCCCCCTTGCCCCTCTCACAGAGTAATGTATACACACAGCGCAGTGAGGCCCCAGGTCCCCCCTTGCCCCTCTCACAGAGTAATGTATACACACAGCGCAGTGAGGCCCCGGGTCCCCCCTTGCCCCTCTCACAGAGTAATGTACACACACAGCGCAGTGAGGCCCCCGGGTCCCCCCTTGCCCCTCTCACAGAGGGATGTATACACACAGCGCAGTGAGGCCCCGGGTCCCCCCCTTACCCCTCTCACAGGGTGATATATACACACAGCGCAGTGAGGCCCCCGGGTCCCCCCTTGCCCCTCTCACAGAGTAATGTATACACAGCGCAGTGAGGCCCCCGGGTCCCCCCTTGCCCCTCTCACAGAGTAATGTACACACACAGCGCAGTGAGGTCCCGGGTCCCCCCTTGCCTCTCTCACAGAGTAATGTATACACACAGCGCAGTGAGCCCCCGGGTCCCCCCTTGCCCCTCTCACAGAGTAATGTATACACACAGCGCAGTGAGCCCCCGGGTCCCCCCTTGCCCCTCTCACAGAGTAATGTACACACACAGCGCAGTGAGGCCCCCGGGTCCCCCCTTGCCCCTCTCACAGAGTAATGTATACACACAGCGCAGTGAGGCCCCGGGTCCCCCCCTTTGCCCCTCTCACAGGGTGATATATACACACAGCGCAGTGAGGCCCCCGGGTCCCCCCTTGCCCTTCTCACAGAGTAATGTATACACACAGCGCATTGAGCCCCCGGGTCCCCCCTTGCCCCTCTCACAGAGTAATGTATACACAGCGCAGTGAGGCCCCCGGGTCCCCCCTTGCCCCTCTCACAGAGGGATGTATACACACAGCGCAGTGAGGCCCCGGGTCCCCCCTTGCCCCTCTCACAGAGTAATGTATACACACAGCGCAGTGAGGCCCCGGGTCCCCCCTTGCCCCTCTCACAGAGTAATGTATACACAGCGCAGTGAGGTCCCGGGTCCCCCCTTGCCTCTCTCACAGAGTAATGTATACACACAGCGCAGTGAGGCCCCGGGTCCCCCCTTGCCCCTCTCACAGAGTAATGTACACACACAGCGCAGTGAGGCCCCCGGGTCCCCCCTTGCCCCTCTCACAGAGTAATGTATACACACAGCGCAGTGAGGCCCCGGGTCCCCCCTTGCCCCTCTCACAGAGTAATGTATACACACAGCGCAGTGAGGCCCCCGGGTCCCCCCTTGCCCCTCTCACAGAGTAATGTATACACACAGCGCAGTGAGGCCCCCGGGTCCCCCCTTGCCCCTCTCACAGAGTAATGTATACACACAGCGCAGTGAGGCCCCGGGTCCCCCCTTGCCCCTCTCACAGAGTAATGTACACACACAGCGCAGTGAGGCCCCGGGTCCCCCCTTGCCCCTCTCACAGAGTAATGTATACACACAGCGCAGTGAGCCCCCGGGTCCCCCCTTGCCCCTCTCACAGAGTAATGTATACACACAGCGCAGTGAGGCCCCCGGGTCCCCCCTTGCCCCTCTCACAGAGTAATGTATACACACAGCGCAGTGAGGCCCCGGGTCCCCCCTTGCCCCTCTCACAGAGTAATGTACACACAGCGCATTGAGCCCCCGGGTCCCCCCTTGCCCCTCTCACAGAGTAATGTATACACACAGCGCAGTGAGCCCCCGGGTCCCCCCTTGCCCCTCTCACAGAGGGATGTATACACACAGCGCATTGAGCCCCCGGGTCCCCCCTTTCCCCTCTCACAGAGTAATGTATACACACAGCGCAGTGAGCCCCCGGGTCCCCCCTTGCCCCTCTCACAGAGTAATGTATACACACAGCGCAGTGAGGCCCCCGGGTCCCCCCATGCCCCTCTCACAGAGTAATGTATACACACAGCGCAGTGAGGCCCCCGGGTCCCCCCTTGCCCCTCTCACAGAGTAATGTACACACAGCGCAGTGAGGCCCCGGGTCCCCCCTTGCCCCTCTCACAGAGTAATGTATACACACAGCGCAGTGAGGCCCCGGGTCCCCCCTTGCCCCTCTCACAGAGTAATGTATACACACAGCGCAGTGAGGACCCCGGGTCCCCCCTTGCCTCTCTCACAGAGTAATGTATACACACAGCGCAGTGAGCCCCCGGGTCCCCCCTTGCCCCTCTCACAGAGTAATGTATACACACAGCGCAGTGAGGCCCCCGGGTCCCCCCTTGCCTCTCTCACAGAGTAATGTATACATACAGCGCAGTGAGCCCCCGGGTCCCCCCTTGCCCCTCTCAAAGAGTAATGTATACACACAGCGCAGTGAGGCCCCCGGGTCCCCCCATGCCCCTCTCACAGAGTAACATATACACACAGCGCAGTGAGGCCCCCGGGTCCCCCCTTGCCCCTCTCACAGAGTAACATATACACACAGCGCTGTGAGGCCCCCGGGTCCCCCCTTGCCCCTCTCACAGAGTAATGTACACACACAGCGCAGTGAGGCCCCCGGGTCCCCCCTTGCCCCTCTCACAGAGTAATGTATAAACACAGCGCAGTGAGGCCCCGGGTACCCCCTTGCCCCTCTCACAGAGTAATGTACACACAGCGCAGTGAGGCCCCCGGGTCCCCCCTTGCCCCTCTCACAGAGTAATGTATACACATAGCGCAGTGAGGCCCCCGGGTCCCCCCTTGCCTCTCTCACAGAGTAATGTATACATACAGCGCAGTGAGCCCCCGGGTCCCCCCTTGCCCCTCTCAAAGAGTAATGTATACACACAGCGCAGTGAGGCCCCCGGGTCCCCCCATGCCCCTCTCACAGAGTAACATATACACACAGCGCAGTGAGGCCCCCGGGTCCCCCCTTGCCCCTCTCACAGAGTAACATATACACACAGCGCTGTGAGGCCCCCGGGTCCCCCCTTGCCCCTCTCACAGAGTAATGTACACACACAGCGCAGTGAGGCCCCGGGTCCCCCCTTGCCCCTCTCACAGAGTAATGTACACACAGCGCAGTTAGGCCCCCGGGTCCCCCCTTGCCCCTCTCACAGAGTAATGTATACACATAGCGCAGTGAGGCCCCCGGGTCCCCCCTTGCCCCTCTCACAGAGTAATGTACACACACAGCGCAGTGAGGCCCCGGGTCCCCGCCTCTTACACGGTGATGTGCCCGGCCCCCCGCACCACCACAGGGTCCGGCGCGTATCTGAGCAGGTGCTCCTCATTCACCACCCGCCCGTGGCCCTCCTCCAGCTCGCCGCTCTCCTCCTCTTCCTCCTCCTCCTCATCCAGCTCGTAGATGGTGTCAAACTCCGCCATGTTGGGCAGCAGGACGCTCATGACGTCAGCGCCCGACGTAGACACCGAGGAGGAGGGGGGGGGGCGATGACGTCGCATGCATCCAAGACGGAGCTGGAGGAGGAGGGCGGAGCTGCCGCTGTGAACTGGGCTTGCGCGGCTTCCGTAGGTGGGAAGAAGCGGGAAGCGCGCGTGCGCCGAGACAGGGGAGCGCGGGAAAAGTGCGGGCCCTGCGCCGCCATTGTGCTTTTTGACGGCTTAGTGCAGCCGGAGCAGAGGTGAGGTGTAGCTATCACAATTTGCATGCGTTGTATGTTTGATTGGCTTTATGATCCATGACGCCCAATCCATTTGACTGACATTCATACAAATATATTGAATAAGTGGTTGGGGGAGAGATGGATGGGGGAGAGGAGGATGGGGATGGGGGAGAGGAGGATGTGGATGGGGGAGAGGAGGATGGGGATGGGGGAGAGGAGGATGTGGATGGGGGAGAGAAGGATGGGGATGAGGGAGAGGAGGGGGACGTGGAGAAGGATGGAGGTGAGGGAGGGGGAGAGAGGAGGATGGGGGAGGGAGGGAGGGAGAGAGAAGAATGAGGAGGATGGGGGAGATGGGGAGGGAGGAGGATGGGAGAGAGGGAGTATGAGGAGAGAGGAGGTTAGGGTGGTGAGACACTGAGGCGCCCTAGACTTCCTCTTATAGGGGTTCACAGAACACATTTTCTAGCAGGCAGTTCACAATTTAAAAAAGGTTGTGTTAGACCAAATCGTTTCCAACATAACTGACTTTTTGTTGTTCGAGTGGAGTAAGACCCTCTAAAAGTGGCACATAGAACTGAGTATCCTCCAATTATCTTCATCATTCTATTATAAAATCAGTAGTATTTAACAAGACTATAGCTTCTCCTTTATCTACTTACTAGCTGAGAGACCCGGCGTTGCCCGGGATGTAAATGCGTAATAGGTAGTATTATTTATAAATCGTGGAACAATAGGTGACTGTTTGTTGTAAAGGTTGGATAATAATATTGAAAAGAAAGATGGAAGAAAATGTAATACGATGTTGTATAAAAATGGTTTATTGTAACCACACCACAGTACAATGTATATTTTGGTGCCATAAGTGATGTAAAAATGTGAGGCGTGTGTCCTGCTAGGGTGTGAGGCGGCGGGTGGCGCGTGGGTTGTGAGTGCTGTCTGTGAGTGGGGGTCCTGCTAGGGTGTGAGGCGGCGGGTGGCGCGTGGGTTGTGAGTGCTGTCTGTGAGTGGGGGTCCTGCTAGGGTGTGAGGCGGTGGGTCAGTGATGTTGGTGCGTAGGGGCGGGAGGCAGCAGGTGTGTGTGTCGGCAGGTATGTGTCGAGTGTGGCGGGTGTCTGTTGAGTGCGTGCAGCGGCTGTGAGGCGGTGGGTGAAAGGCAGAGGCGGCCGGAGTAAGGGCGGGTGAAAGGCAGAGGCGGGGGTGGGGAGGCGGTAAGGCGGGCAGGAAGGCGAAGGGCGGCGGGAAGGGGAGGAGGGGGTGGTGGAGGGGGGCAAGGGGTGGAGGAGGGGGGAAGGGTTAGAGGAGGGGGGGGAAGGGTTAGAGGAGGGGGGGGAAGGGTTAGAGGAGGGGGGGAAGGGTTAGAGGAGGGGGGGGGGGGAAGGGTTAGAGGAGGGGGGGGAAGGGGTGGAAGTGTGGGAGGGGAAAGGGGTGGAGGGGAGGGGGGGGGGAGGGGAGCGGAGGGGGGGGGAAAGGGGAGCGGAGGGGGGGAAAGGGGAGCGGAGGGGGGGGGGAAAGGGGAGCGGAGGGGGGAAAGGGGAGGGGGGGGAGGCGGTGGGAAGTTGGGAGGGGAGGCGGTGGGAAGGGAGGCGGTGGGAAGGGGGGGGGCGGTGGGAAGGGGGAGGGGCGGTGGGAAGGGGCGGTGGGAAGGGGGGGGGGGCGGTGGGAAGGGGCGGTGGGAAGGGGGGGGGCGGTGGGAAGGGGGAGGGGAGGCGGTGGGAAGGGGGAGGGGCGGTGGGAAGGGGGGGAGGCGGTGGGAAGGGGGGAGGGGAGGCGGTGGGAAGGGGGGAGGGGAGGCGGTGGGAAGGGGGAGGGGAGGCGGTGGGAAGGGGGGAGGGGAGGCGGTGGACAGGAAGGGGGGCAGTGGACAGGAGGGGGGGGCAGTGGACAGGAGGGGGGGGCAGTGGACAGGAGGGGGGGGGCAGTGGACAGGAGGGGGGGCCAGTGGACAGGAGGGGGGGGGCAGTGGACAGGAGGGGGGGGCAGTGGACAGGAGGGGGGGCCAGTGGACAGGAGGGGGGGGCAGTGGACAGGAGGGGGGGGGGCAGTGGACAGGAGGGGGGGGGCAGTGGACAGGAGGGGGGGGGGGCAGTGGACAGGAGGGGGGGGCAGTGGACAGGAGGGGGGGGGCAGTGGACAGGAGAGGGGGGCAGTGGACAGGAGGGGGGGGCAGTGGACAGGATGGGGGGGGCAGTGGACAGGAGGGGAGGGGGCAGTGGACAGGAGGGGGGGGCAGTGGACAGGAGGGGGGGGCAGTGGACAGGAGGGGGGGGGGGGCAGTGGACAGGAGGGGGGGGGGCAGTGGACAGGAGGAGGGGGCAGTGGACAGGAGGGGGGGGCAGTGGACAGGAGGGGGGGCGGGGGGCAGTGGACAGGAGGGGGGGCGGGGGGCAGTGGACAGGAGGGGGGGGGGGCAGTGGACAGGAGGGGGGCAGTGGACAGGAGGGGGGGCAGTAGACAGGAGGGGGGGGGCAGTGGACAGGAGAGGGGGGGCAGTGGACAGGCGAGGGGGGGCAGTGGACAGGAGAGGGGGGGCAGTGGACAGGAGGGGGGGGGCTGTGGACAGGAGAGGGGGGGCAGTGGACAGGAGAGGGGGGGGCAGTGGACAGGAGAGGGGGGGCAGTGGACAGGAGAGGGGGGGCAGTGGACAGGAGGGGGGGGCAGTGGACAGGAGGGGGGGCAGTGGACAGGAGGGGTGGGGCAGTGGACAGGAGGGGGGGGGCAGTGGACAGGAGGGGTGGGGCAGTGGACAGGAGGGGGGGGGCAGTGGACAGGAGGGGGGGGGCAGTGGACAGGAGGGGGGGGCAGTGGACAGGAGGGGGGGCAGTGGACAGGAGGGGGGGCAGTGACACACACACACACACACACGTCTCAGTCCCGTGATGCGCCCTTTCTCAGTTCTGTGCGGCGGCGGCGCTGCAGGTGGGGGGGAGGTGGGAGAGCAACACACGCGACACCTACCTGTACTTCCGGCCGCCGCCATCTTCTCACTCGGCGCCGCGAGGGAGGAAGGGGGTCCGCCATCTTACGCGCCGCGTGGCAGCCTGTTCCCCCGCCGGGGAGGGAGGTGAGTGTAGCGGGAGGGAGTGGTGTGTAGCGGGAGGGAGTGGTGTGTAGCGGGAGGGAATGGAGCGGGAGGGTGGTGAGTGGAGCGGGAGGGAGTGGAGCGGCAGGGAATGGAGCGCGAGGGAGGAAGGGGGTCCGCCATCTTAGGCGCCGCGTGGCAGCCTGCCTGTTCCCCCGCCGGGGAGGGAATGGAGCGGGAGGGAGTGGTGTGTAGCGGGAGCTACACTGTGTGAGGTAGCGGGATAGGGGGAGGGACATTGGTGGCATGGTGTAGCGGGGTAGGGGGCCTCGCGGTCTGGTTGCGGTAGGGAGCTGTGTGAGGTGCAGGAGATGAGGCGTGCTGTGCGGTTCGCGGGAGCTACACTGTGTGAGGTAGCGGGATAGGGGGAGGGACATCGTTGCCATGGTGTGTGAGTGGAGGCCGCGGCCTCGCGGTCCGGTTGCGGGAGGGAGATGTGTGGCGTGGAGGGGAGGGGGGGTTTGAAGAGGCAGTCTGCAGTGTTTGGTGTTGTGTGAATGTGTGTGTGTGCTGTGTTTGTGCGTTGTGTGTAGATTCTGTAACTGATTCGGCAGTCTGTGGTAGCAGACGTGAAGGTTTTGATAGCTGTGAAGCGTGGCCCCAGAGCAGGTTGAGGATTAGAGGATTAGGTGTTGCAAAAGCAAAGCGTTCCCAAAACTCAGTGAGGGGTGGGACAGTGTGGAAGTATTAGGGCATTGGTGTTGGACGCAGGCCAATGAGAGGTGTGCGGGGGCGGGCATTGGACGCAGGCCAATGAGAGTCAGTGAGGGGTGGGACGCAGGCCAATGAGAGGTGTGCGGGGGCGGGCATTGGACGCAGGCCAATGAGAGTCAGTGAGGGGTGGGACGCAGGCCAATGAGAGGTGTGCGGGGGCGGGCATTGGACGCAGGCCAATGAGAGTCAGTGAGGGGTGGGACAGTGTGGCATTGGTGTTGGACGTAGGCCAATGAGAGGTGTGCGGGGGCGGGCATGGCCTGAGCCGGAGTGACAGGCCCAAGGTCCAATGCGATTGACCCTTGGGACGCAGACATACAGTGATTTCACAAATATATAGTAGATAAATTCATACAATGTTTAAAAATCTGAGTTTCTCTTTTAGTTAAAGTATAATTAAGTGATATTGTGAATTTAAAACTGTTCATGTGTGTCTACGTGAAAATTAATAATATTTTCAAAATACAGCTGGTATCTATGATATAGTCACTTTTACATGTGTGCTAATGAATTACATTTTTTAATCTGAACCCGGGTATTGCTGAAGATGAAAGCTAGTTATGAACTCCAGTACTTAACTTGACCTGTTCATCATCCTCCCCTTTTTATGGCAGCGTTGTCACAATTTATCTAGTTTGTAGATAAAGAAATACTGTATGTTTGTTTTCTTAGACATATTTTTCTGGACGATTCTGAGACAAAGCTGTTGGGTCAATCTTGAAAAGCAAATATTTGCCATAGCACACAAATATGTTTGAGCTGCAGCAAATGGTATTAATAACATGCAACATTTAAAAGGTGCTTCACTATTTAGTGCTAAAAATCTGGTCCTCGTTTGGCAATTGTTTTTTTTATATGTGATTAACACAGGTGTCGTTATAAATAAATCATGAATTTTATTATTATTATAATGATTGGAATCCCCCCGTATGTCCCATTTGAACATCTTGATCTTGAAATATTAATTGTTACCCGATTAATAGTAATTTCCCATTCTGAAGCCTTACTTTAAAGCTGCAGTCCATGCAATATCCTACGTGTGTTTTTTGTTAAAATAAATCAGTGATGTACGATGAGAAAATACTTGTAGCATTTAAAGAAACAAAAAAAAACAACAACTCTGAATTACATTTTTAATGTAATAAAAAATGCTTGTTATATTATGCTTCTGTAACGGGTTCCCCCCCCAATCTCACATTGGCCCGGGTACTCTAGCAACCAACCCCCATTACGTGTTTGTGTTTGGTGGTGCACCTGCAGGCAACAGGACTCCTGAGTCTCCCGCTTGATGTTATTAGGGGATTTCCAGCAGGACAGGTAGCTGAGGTAGTGGGTGCGAGTTCAACTTACATCATGTGCAGCGCCTCCACCTCATCAGGATCTGTGCTTCCGCAGGGAGATGGTCCTGGTGAGGAACTCCTTCTTGGTGGTGCCATCCACTGCTGAGTAATTTCACACTCACACAGTGGGGGTTTCATTAACAAGGTCATCTTTATTGTAGACGGTGATGTAGCAGACTGCCCCATGCAGCTGCCGGCTCTAGCCGCACATCTCTCCGTGCTGTCCCTTCGCCAGGTACGCCCTTCCAAATTGAAGTGGGATTCCCTCTTCTCCTAGGGAGATCCTCTCTGTGCCAAGTCCCTGGACACAGAGTGGCTTGACAGGCCGATTGGTCAACCTGGACCGCTAGTTACTTCACTAGGGTCACAAAGTGTTCCTACAATCCCTTATGCAGGAAAATACAACTTCCCAACAAACTTCCACAGCTGCTAGAACAACTGTAACTAACTGTGTTGTGCCTTATATACTTCAGGAGGCAGGCGCATCCCTGATGTCACTATCCAGGGACTCAGAGCATACAGCCACTCCCCTCCTTACATAGGGCACCCCACCATGGTGTGAGGGAAAACCTCCATAACTACTGCTGGCATACCCGTACTTATCAGGACTTACTGCCAACAGAGAGGAAAGAAATATACCATTATTATGCATGGCTATACTTTTATAGCAACCATTTACAAAGTCACATCCCCTTCCTCTTCTGAGACAGGCTCTGGCACACTCCCTTTTGCCCTCTTTCTAGCAGTGTGCCAATTGTATCTAGTGCCTGCCTGGTCACATGATCTTCCACACAGAACTTTGCATCTTGGGTAATCTTCTGCAGCCCTAACAGTGATATAAAGAACTCCTGAGCCGAATCTGCAGTGATCGATTACAGGAGAACGGATCGATTGTCAATTTAGCTAATCGCTTGTCAATGTGCAGATTGTATTGATGCACATATTAAATGGGATTTTTTTTTTTTAACGGCAGCTTGAACTGCAGCTTTAAGCTAAGTTTCACATGGCATAATATTGTTCTGGCTTTGACCAGTGGCATTCTGTCCCCTGACAAATCATACAACACGTACCTTGTAAATGTGAGGTGTTTATTTACCAAATAAAGTTTCATTCGTTTACCCTTTATGGTTTTGACAATTAATGACATTTTATCTGAGCTCCCTAATGTGAGGTATATGCAGTAATATTCCATTTACAACAAAGTATGGTGATTATATATGTTCTCTTAATATTCTCTTGTCTTTATAGGTAAAGTCTCAGTCTGCTATGTCCTACTTCCACGACTTCTTCCTTGTGGTAAGTGTTTCTACTCTGCATATTGTGGAAGGTTGTGCACAGTGCACTCGAATAATAAACCTATGAGGTTTTGAAAACTATACACCAGGGGTCCCCAATGTCTTAGTGCCCAAGGACATTTGAGAGTTCAGGAGTGAGTGGCGGGCACCAGCCAATTCATTCACTCGCGCACACATAAAATACACTTACCTCTCTCTCCCACACGCCCCCACCTCTCTCCCCCCACCTCTCTCTCTTCCCATCATCTCTCTCCCCCGCATGACTCTGGTGCCGCGCCAAATAGCCCAACATCTGGCTCGGGGGGCGGTGCTAATGCCAGAGGTCGGGCCCGCTAAATGGGGGTGAAAGAGACCAGGTCCCCTGCAAGGGGGAGAGCAGTTGTCCCGGCTCTCCCCTCCTGTGGGCAGTCCCTGGCGGGCACACAGAAAAGGCTTGGTGCGTGTCATGGTTCCCCCTGGCACTGCGTTGGAGACTGCTGCTGTACACTATAATTTCCTCTAGGAAAAAGTTGACTGTCCACTAAAAGGTATTCAAGCCTAAATCGAATCTGGTTTTCTCCAGGACCAATACGGCTACTAGAGTTTTGAACAATACAAAAATGAATTAATGGATGAAACTGAACTTCGATATTATTCTTAAAATACTGCTTTGTCATTACACCCAGAAGCATCCTTAGATGTGTGATATCCCGTGGGGTAACTATATATATTCAATTTCTGCCAAAATTATCCTGTGTTTGGAATAAGGCACCGTCACTTAGTCAGGTCACCCAAAAAACACAAGGAAAGACCCTGGCACTAAAAGATTGGAAGCAAGTAGCTTTTCATAAGAGGTTCCGCAAATTTGCACAGCTTTGTGAAAAACAAAGATCACAGAAAGTTATTCAGGATCATTAGGGTTAATGATCTTAAAGGTTTTATTCCATTTGGTTTAGACTTTAACCTTTGTACATTTCTGTAGATACAAACCGAGATACACATCTTCTTCTGTGTACTTAGAAACCTGTGGATGGAATCATAGCAACCTTTAGGGACATAATTCCAGTGCACTAGATAACACGGATTCACATCTTCAAAGTCATCAATTAGTTGTCTTGTACTTGATAACGTAAACTAGATAAATCCTCCAGCTATCTTCTGTCTATTTTACCTCCAAAATCGTTCAAATAATTTCTCTAAAAGGCCCATATTCACTAAAAGGTGCTATGCTTAGCACGCCAGACTCCCATTTAGTATGGGCCTAAATTAGGAGAGTTAAATGAATACAAGTACTTTTTATTTTGGGGTTTCTATTCTTATTTTGTATAGTCTTTAGTTATTTGAAAATTGTGGGTGCTTCCAATTGGAGAAATATTTGCAGCTAAATTATTTCTTTACAAAAGGGGCATGCACAAACTACTTCCTTAGTGAGTAGTTAACATTTACTACTTATTTGAATCCTATGATGGAGTAGTGTCCTGATCAATTTAACATCTAAATTGCAGACAGTTAAGGTACATTATAATGTGTTTTTTTTTTAACTCTGTAATGCTCTCATACCCCAAGCCTGTTTCATTATTTTACTGTATGTGACCACATTATTTCTTTAGGTAGACTGCTTTATTATTTCATATTTTGGCAGGCATATTTATTTTGGTAAAAAAGCTAAAAAAAAAAAAGAATACGATTGTGATACAAGGGATAATGCAAATTAAAGTAGTTATACGAATACGACTCTTGGCAAAGGTGCTGCTCTCAGACAACGAGCTCCCCCGTTCAAAAATAGTTTTCTTAGATATGCTGAAGCGCAATTGCTCCATGGTATATGTAAAAAATAAATCGTAATATTGTGTAACTCTGTTAAATATAACTTAAATGTGAAGTAATGTTTAGTGATAAACTCACAAATTCTGTGTAAAAATTTAGCCCTTTGGTGTAAATGGGGGCTACTATTTGATATTTTAGCAGGCATATTTATTTTGGTAGACTCCTATATTGCTACTTCTCCCACGGGTGCTTTGTGTATGCCCTACTGCAGTATACTACGGGTGCGTTGTGTATGCCCTACTGCAGTATACTACGGGTACGTTTTGTAAGCCCAGCTGCAGTGTATCACAGGTGCGTTGTGTATACCCTACTGCAGTGTATCACGGGTGCGTTGTGTATGCCCTGCTGCAGTGTATCACGGGTGCGTTGTGTATGCCCTGCTGCAGTGTATCACGGGTTGCAATAACGGCGGTTACATCTGTATGTCTCGAGTTTAGCACTGTGCAACTAAACATACTTGGGGCTAGTTAGGAGCCAATATATACCTTTCTTATTAACAAATGGTACAGCAATTCCACAGATGCATCAATAAAGCCTTAATTATAAGGCAGTTATTAGATAAATCAGAAGGGTAGTAATTTCCACTTGTTACTTTATATCAGTATACCTTTTCAGTAGGGAGAAGGAGGGGCTCAGTGAGTAAAGACACTGACTGGCACTGAGTTTGAAGCAGGGGAGCTTAGGCAAGTCACTTTACCTCCCTGTGAATCAGGCACAAAAAAATAGATTGTAAGCTCTACGGGGCAGGGACCCGTGCCTGCAAAATGTCTCTGTAAAGCGCTACGTAAAAAACTAGCAGCGCTATACAAGAACATGCTATTATTAGTTGAGATTTATTAAGCCCAACCACGGATTATTTTTTCTGTTCTTCTATTGATTGTATAAACTATGCTAATTGTTTTTTAAACTGTTTTTATTTAGCATGTTTTGTCCACAAAGGAATTGTGGCACACGTTATAATCCTTACATTTAAGAAACATGCCTATAGCCAGTGTTTGGCAACTGATAAAATCATGTAGGTTGTAATATAGAGATATGAATAAAGACAAATCACAAGCCATACATGTATCATACTATCGCCATGATAATACGTGAAATCAAGATAGCAGCTCAGTAATATACAGCACTGTAGCGTGATAACAGAAATTACCATTTTATTTAACTACATAGAAAGAGAAGAGCAAAGTCCTTGTTTTATAGCATATGATTTGAAACTGCAGTTTGTTTGTTTTTTTACAATGAGTGGCATAGTGTTGAACATACTAAATCTAATTGTTTACACAAAATGTTCAAGTTGCTTTGTGTTTTGTCTGTGAATTTGTTTACAAACAGTCCATGTAATAGCAAAATCACATACACGTTAAGGCAGGGGCAACTCCAGTCCTCAAAAGGCCATCAATAGGTCAGGGTTTCAGGCTATCTCTGCTTCAGCGTAGGTGGCTCAAGTCAAAGACTGCACCACCAGTGCTGAAGCAGGGATATTCTGAAAACCTGGCCTGTTGGTGGCCCTTGAGGACTGGAGTTGCCCGCCCCTGCGTTATGGTCAGACACCAGTCATCATCCCAAGATACACGCGTGTACTTTTCATTTTGTTACAAAACAAAATACTAGTATGGAATTGAGAAATAGCTATCGAACGTTTGTGGTGTAGTAACTTAAACATGTGCGTATAAAAACAGCTTCAAAAGTCATAATACATATTTTGGGACAGGTTGAGGGTTTTGCAGGTTTACTCCGTGGGGGTCATACTCATGCCTTCAGCCCCAGGTTGCCTTCCATTGTCATAGCTTGACCTCGCAAAACAATGACTTAAATATAATACACCAGAGGACTGTCTTCATATTTTGCACACGCACTGAATTGCTTGATTCATATCCACAGGGTCAGCGTGGAGCAACTTCTTGAGTATCCAAAAGTCACGTCCTAAATTGCAGTCTTTTGTTTAAACCAAACCCCAGTGCTAGTAATGGCTTTCCCGATGACAAACATTTCTTTCATGCTGACATTTTCCAAGGAATGTGATTGTAGAACCGTTTGCCTCCATGTTTTAGTTTGGCTTGTAGGTCACTGGGATACGGCAACCTGCGGCAAGTTGCCTATTGGCTGCAATTCATTCATTGCATGTGGTTGTGGGTATAAACCACCAGACATGTCTGCTGGACTGACTGACCCACAGTCACTCTGAACAGAGCCCATGCTACCATCAAACTGTCCAATTTTCTTGATTAATTTTCTCTCCTTGGCTCGCCGATTCTGGAACCAGATTTTTACCTACAACAATGAAATCAAAGACGCATTTTTTAATATTTTATTTAAGTGCTCGGTGATAAGTGGCGACAACGTTTAGCAGTTTCAAGGGCTATAAGATTATGTATTAAAGGTGCATTATTACTCCTACGCAAAAATAAATATATACATATATATACACACACACACACACACGTGTCAATCAGAAAACCAGCATCAACAGATCATAACAAGAGCCACCAACAGGTCGGACTTTAGGGATATCACTGCTTCAGCACAGGTGGGTCAATCAGTGGCTCAGTCAACAACTGAACCACTGATTGAGCCACGTGTGCTGAAGCAAGTATATCCTTAAAACCTGACCTGTTGGTGGCCCTTGAGGACTGTAGTTGGCCACCCCTGGATTATTAGGTTGGAAGAACTTTAAAAAGAGGTTTTTGGCATGTTTATAAAACTGAATGTACTTCGAAAAAACACCAATAAAGGGATTACGATTGAAATTGGTTTTAAAACTATTTAATTAGGTTATTTCATTAAGGTTAATCATCCACATTGTTTTGCATCAGGAAGAAGTACAGTACTGGGAAATACACAGCCTTGGTTTCAAGTCATGTCTTCATCATTTTATGTTCTTGGGTAGATAATTCTCTGTGTTAAATCTTGGTGACTCAAATATTTTAAACAGTTTACCCTAAAATCTGAGCTATTTCCCTGAAGACTGTTATTAATAGCAGTAGTGGAGTTTCTTATCTCAGGTCCGCTGTTTTTAGCAGTTACATTGGGAAGAGGAGTAGACATGGTTAAAGGTGCAATCTCTCTATATATTTTGTCATAAGAACAGAAATTCACAGCACACTAATAAATATCCCACACAGTGCTTTTTCCCCCTTCTTTTCTCATAGATTATATAATTAATATTTCATCAGTACGCAAGAAAGCCGTTTCTTTGTATGCCAGAATACCTCAGAAAAAGAAAAAAAAATAGGAAGAATGAGCACGACTGTGTTTCAGTTTAAAAAAGGTTCTTATCAGCACTGGTCTGAAATAAATTGCCAACTTTGAGTCACGATATCCTGGCAATATGGAAAAGAAACTCATAATATTTTTCTATAATGTGCTTTTGCTATGTAGAGTGGCTATAGTAGTAGTGTAACATTTGGTCAAATAGAAAAGCTAAGAAATGTGTTAATTAGAGCAAATTACTGGCAACTATTTTCCTTACAGTGGGAACACAAAATCCAAATCTGTTTGGGAGCAAAAACTTAATCAAGCCCCCCTTTAAAGCAACAGTTTGTGCCGCCTGTGGTTTTTTTCTAAGCTTACCTGAACTGGGAGGAGGGGGGAGGGGTGTCCCCCGGAGCTGATCCGTGATCTACCGACCTTTAGGGTCCACCTGTTCTCGATCGCCAAGCAGGTTTTTCCACCTGGCAAACCCCGCAGCCATATTTATACTTTTTTGTGTGTCAAACCCAGCACAAAATAACTAGAAATACCTCGGGAATCGGGGGTTAGTCCCCGGTGGTGGTCAGGAGACTAAGTAGTTCAGGTAAACTTAAAAACAAAAATGACAATTTTCTGATCTAGCCTGAATTGTGCCCATAGTTTAGAAAAGCAAACTGTAACCCGTGTACCTGTCTGTCCGACAGACCCAAACTCTGTGCAATTTCTGACTTCCTTCTGATACTGATGTATCTGTTGGATAGGAATTCTTTCTCAAGTTCCAGTCTTTGATGGTCTGTATATACCACTCTGTATTTTTCCTTTGTCCTGGTCTTTCCTAGTAAGTGCAGAAGACAAATTAAGGATAATGTTACAGGTTATACTTTTAATTGGCTTGAATAAAATGCATTTAAATAAAATTAGCACAGGGAAACAATTCCTACCGCAAAGGTGTTCAGTCAGTCATTTAAATGGTTGTTTTTATCATTTGCTACATATCTTGTATACATATATTGATCTATAATTGAGATATCTGACCAGAGTCTCTGAGTTATGTAGATTTTGGAGATACATATAATTCTTGTGTATGTAACTAAATAGAATTATTATGTAATCAATATTTAAAGAAAGGTTAATGTGCAGCAACTATAAGCAGGTTTACAGGTGTGAATGTATTTACATTTCACTAATTATTTGTCTAACTCGTATAGGGCTGAACATATTTGAATAAACCAATATAAAATGACAATATTGAAATCAATGGCATGTTAATATTTTGGAATTACAGCAATTTCAATTAATGTAATTGCACAATTTAAATCGTTCAATGCTTCTGTATTTCACTTGTTGTCTGCCTAGAACACTGTCCTAAATGGATTGGGAAGATTTCTTTTGTTTTTGGAAAAGCAAAATCCCTCTGATCTTCCCAGGTTGTTTTTGATCTATGTTTTAGGGACAAACTGTAAAACAAAGACCCTTGGAAAGTGGTTCTCTAAACTCAATTGAGGTGTTAACACTTAAGCACACGCCATACAAAGCAGCTACAAGGAGATCTTATCATGAAACTCTTGCACATTCAGGAACACAAACCAATTGGTTTGGAATTTACAAGCCCTAAACAAATGTCAGGTTTCCTTTCATCTTCACAGAAAGGGAAGGGGTGAAAATTAAATAATCCACCATTCCAGGGAATATCTCTTTTTTCTGCTTTGTTTTTTTTTTATAGAGTATTTAGAAAACATTTACCCTAAATTTGCATCCAAAAACAACATAAGAAGTTTGTTTTTTTAAATTGTATGTTTCAATAAAGTAGTTTGCTGTAAAACAAAGGTTTTTTTTGCTAAATAATTTGCCACACACATTGCAACGTGTTATTTATGGGCAAATAAGAAATAGTAGTTACGCATTTAATGCATTAACTTTGTTATGGTGACTTCACTGCTAAAAAGGATGTATGCTGCATTGCAAGGCAAACACTATGAACATTAAACAGGGTTAAATAACATAACGGTCATCACTTTTACAAGCTATTACTGTATAAATGATTCTTAACTGTTACAACTTGGCGGCCTGTAGTATTGTATCATTTAATAATTACTGCAGCTTTTCATGTTTTTTTAGCGATGTATAAGACTAGTATTTTTTACGCACTCATATTACAAATAAATTGTTCTTTTTACTGCAAGCTTTAACAGTGCTGCATTTTCCCGCTGCAAAATAACCAATTGAAATAATGATGTTGCCTTATGACTGTTATGCTAAAACCACCTATGTCTATTCTTAAATAAAATAAATAAATAATAAACCTCTTATGTTTTACAAGTGATAGCAGTTATCGCCTCATTTGAAGATTTAATGAGGCTATTGACTTAGCAGGGAACCTGTAAAAATCGTAGTTAAAATGAACCAGAGTTTCTCCTAGGATTTGCAATCTTTGTCAATACAGTTAGGATTAGATGGAATAGAGGGGATGAAACAGCCGACCCATAGGTTATAAAAGTCCTCTTTTATTTGGTGTGAAAATCGGCACCCTTTCAGTATAACTTTGGAGAAAGGGGGGTGGGTAGGAAAAAGTAAAAGCTGCATATCAAAGCGAAAGGGAAAGAAGTGTGAAAGGGGCTTTCTACCTCAATATGACAGAAAGGCCTCAAAACCCCAGACCAGAAAAATTATATTTACAGCTCCTTTCTACAGAGACTGAATTAGCATGAGAATCCAGTTTATAGTTTATATCTAGAAACCTTTTATTATTATTTTTTAGGCGACCGTTATCATTTGTCTGCTCAATTTTTCTGTTCTACATGTGTGATTTGTCCATGTAAAATACAAATGGCCTCTTTTTTACATATGTGGTTATGTCGCCTGAACTCATTGTAAAACAGTTAATATCAGCCTTTTCATACACTAAATAATTAGAGAACAAGCCCCAGTACCGTTCAGTACTCGTATCTGATTAAACTATGATAACAAATTAAATAAATCAGGATGGCGTTCCTTAGTATATGGTATTTTCCCAGTGACTAGTTGTGTTGTTCCATTGTTACATGTTGCTCACTTTTCCTGAGGAAGGCAGCGGATGTGTGATATTATGTGGCACCAGTTGGTAGAACCACAGAATTTTTAAATACAGGTGCATATTTTAAGCTAAAAAATGCACTGACGACCTGAAAATGTATGAGACAATTTTAATGTCCGCATTGTTAAACAGGTTTATGATTATATGTCAAATATTAAATATATTTACAACTGTCTTATTGACTAAATATATTATCATGTAAACTTATAAACTATTTACTACATTTTAAGCATCTGTAATCCAACCAACTTTGTTTATCACTAGCATAACTCTGTTTGAAGCTGTATAGATACTGCTAAGATTACTTAACACACAGACTTTTCTCCTTGCGTCTTGATTGAGCACATTCTCTTTCTGTTTTATTTTATTGCCGTTTTGATACACTTTGAAAATGTTGATATTTCAATGCATACCATTAAGTTCACAGACTGTAATTGATATGGCAAAGTGTCTGTTTTCAATATATGTATGTATTTATATCTTTATTTATATAGTGCCGTTAATGTACATAGATAGCGCTTTACAGCAGTAATACACACGACAAGCATATAAATAACAAATAATATACATAACACATAAAGGGGAGAAGCGCTTCAGACATAAAAGTAACATTTAGGAAAAGGAGTCCATGCTCCCAAGAGCTTACAATCTAATTGTGATGGTCTACAATACAATGGTTCATTATGGTAATTATTGTATGACCTAATAAATTCTATAATTTAGAATGATTAATATACACTAATCTATATGTACAGTTACAGGATGTCTCAGATGCAAAATGGGGTGAAAATCCTCACATTCGCATCATTGTATAGAGCTGCTTAGTGCTGCAAATCCTTCATTTACCCTTTCCTCTGTGTAGTTACATTTGATTACACCCCTTAATATGTATATAAAGTTCTCCAATATTAACATTATTGGAAACATTTCAATCTAAAATTTTTGTGTCAAATCTGTTTGTACTACCATGTATTTATAAAAAAAATAAAATACATTTGTTTTTATGCTATACTAGGAAATCAATTGTTTATGGCTGTTTATTCGTTCTTATGATACGTTCAAAAATCAAAATCAGTCTTTAATTGAACATGGCATGTTCAGTAACTGTTTCTAATTTCATTCCAACAAAAGTTGAGAACAAAGAATTTGATAAATGTTATATTTGGTAAACCGTAGTAGTCAAATTGTGGATTGTATGTAACAAGCTGCATTTTTTTTTACAGCAAATTAAATCTGTTCCGAGTCAAATGAAAAAACTGCTTCCGTTTTGATGTTTCAGCGTGTCCTTCAGTAGCTTCTTAATAGGCTAAAATAATTCTCTCTTACTTAGCAAAATGCTTATATACAACTGTATGTCGAAACCTTGCTAAATAGGTCATACAAATAAAAAGCAAGAGCTGGAAATGTAACTAAAAGATCATTCGATGCATAGCATTTCCTGCTTCTTCTTTTTTTTGGAATGCTGCATTTTATATTTTATATGTTGTAGGAAGGTGCTGTTTTATTTACTTCATGCAACTGTGCATGCATAATATTCCAAATGATATTTTGTAGCTTACAAGATGTAGTTAGTTCTTAATTGAAGATCACTAAAGAGGAACATCTTGCAGAGCAGTTTTTAGATGCAAACTGTTGGTTACTCTTACGTTCTTTTAAAGCTATTTTGTTGAACTGCTTTGGCCTGTGAAAGAGCAGCAGTCTTAAAAAACAGGCCTCGTACTCTTTAGCCCTAATTGTACATATTAATACACAAAAATAGGTTATTTGTACAAAAAGCTGTCCACTTTTGCTTATTATGTCACTTGCCAGAAAACCATTTAAGCCAATTAATAGGCAACAACCTAGTAAATCCCGTGTTAATAATATAAACTTGGTTTCTATATGCAAATAAAACCGTTGAATTAATTCTATAATAACAGAGTGAAACCAGAAGTGAAAAATAAGCGTTCGTTAGATGTATTTTTTAGAGCTTACCTGTAGAATTTGTGTGCATTGTTTTTCTCATCCAATCATAAGACTGGTGTCTTTGATTGTTGGTAGATATTTGGACTATATTTACTGTATCAAGAGGCATCACCCCAGGTCCAGAATGGTGCATGGAGCTGTAGTCTGGGGAGTCGTAGGTCATCTGCCCAGGAGACATGCTGGACATTGTTGCTGAATTTGTGTTGTAGGGTCCTGGGCCATACCCATTCCATTCTTCCCTTGAGGGTCCGTAGGGAGACCCCCAAGTACCTGAAGACTGTCCATGCCTATCCATGCTTGGTGCATGGTGGTATCCCATATAATCCGAATATGTTGCACCAGACACAAAGTTCTGCATTGGCAGACTACTGTTGGGGCACTTTCTAGATCCGGAATACATGCTGTCTTCTTGATCCATAAAGTAACTGACATACATTATTGTTGTCACTGGAAGGAGGACTTTTTAAGGCATCATTATTCCCTCAACAGTGCAAAATGTTTTTTTTTTCTTCAGTAGTCTTTTGTTGGCCTTTTGAACCAAATCTGTACCTTACCTGATATTTGCACAGTGTTACCGGGAGGTTAGAAGCAATAGTTGCCCAAGGTCTCTTGTGATGTAAGAGCTGCTGCTGCTGCCTGGCTCGAAATTACATTTGCATTCGAATGAAAAGCTAAGCATGTATTCAACTCCACCTTGCTGTTTGTTCTTGTGCTTCCTTTTTCACAGTTCTTTACGCATCCCATTCTCAAGTCCCCTCCCTGAAAGCCATTTTATTTATGTCAGCATAGTGTTAGAAGAGGACTTCTAATTTAAATCTGGGAATGTTTTGAAAGTGAAAATAAACCTTTGTCATGAGTTCTAAACCATACATTTCTAAAAAAAAATAATAATAAAAAAAAGAGATATTGTTCTTAGAACTGTTGTTGTATGTTTTAAAAAGAAAACAAGCAGCAATAATTCGAATTATATTATTGTTGTTTACACACAAAATAAATAATTACATAGGCTAAAATTCATTTGTTGAACAGCTGTTTTTAGGGAAACTTTGTGCACGTTCCCCATGAAATATTCGTCAGTTAAACATTGGCTCATACTTATGTTAATGTCTTTTTTCCTGTGGTTTGTGTTATAAGCGAAATAGAGGTAGATATTACATTTTTTTTAAATTTTCGTTCCCTTCAAAAAAACCAGTAGATTTCCGAAAAGAGCGTAGCTGGTTTCCATACCACCCAATACCGTTGCATATTGACCGCTGGGTATATTAGTTTCTTTATCTGTCGATGGTATTTTATTGCAGATTCATTGATTGTCCCGCAAACTGCTTGAGTGTGGATCCCTGCTCCTGAAGGGAAAGAAATGAAGCAGTTGACTATTTGTTGTAGGGCAATCCTGTAAAATAGGTGCAAACGATAATGATCTCTAGTAGTCTTATGTATGCATTTTCATGCTGAGATCTTTGCGCTTTGGCACAATTCACATGTTCCCTGTGGCTCAGGTAATGAAGGGACTTATGCGTTTATTTGGAAATGACGTGGATATATTGGGAATGACCTTGACTCGGACAGAGAATTCTTTTTTTTCTTAGCCGTTTTTAACGTAATCTGTAAAATATAACGTGATAAGATCAGGGAATAGATTGTTTATATAGAGTAATTCTACAGACAATCTTGGAGTTAAAGCACTTTCCTGTGAAGTGGAAGACTGTTTTGAGACATGGTTCCAGAGGTCTGTGGCCAAAGGTCCAGGATAATAAATCAATATCTGCAGTGTTCGATATGACATATGACTTATTTTTGAACTTGTGCTACCTGGGCATATAACACTGTCCACACAAGTAATCACTCCTACAAAGATCTTACAGTCGTTTCATTAATTTATTTTTTGGAGCCAAACTACTAAAGTGACTTACTCACTGTCATAATGGCCAGACAATGAGACTCATTGAAAGCTAGTGTCATTACAACCAAGTTACTCTTTTTCCTATTAAAAACATTTTCTTATATGTGGTGCATTTGTTCAAAACCATTGTTAAGCATGAATTGTAAGTATGGCACTTGCTAAATAAGGAGCTTAGGCTGTCCTGGGAAGACAAAGAGGATGTTATCATCTTCACACTATAGAAGGCTAATTGAAGAAATGAATAGGTCCAACAAGAGAATGGTTGAGATTACTTTATATGACCTTATCTCTGACTGAATACACACAAAATAAATACTGTGAGTGAAGTATCAAGGCAAATTAGGAGCTAAACTGAAGCAAATTGCATCATTTTCATCTTGCGTATCTTTGCGGTGGGATGTATGAAGCTCTGTGCTCTGAGTTTCGCAGTGTGTGTCAGTTTACGGTTTTGGGAGTGTCCATAGTTGGATTATAATGAGATCTATAAAAATTGTGTCTCAGTTTGCGACTTTTCTATCTTCTATTTGCATCGAAAAAATCTGCTAGATCTGAGGTGGCATAAAAATCACTGGCTTACAATTTGCTTCAAAGGTAAGAACAACTTCCTTACATTTCACTGAGACAGAAAACGAAACAAAGCGTTAAAACAACATTCTGTTCTGTTTCTTACATTGCTACATCTCCTCCACTATCTCCGTAGGCTGAGCTCATAGTTCGTGAGCTGCTTCGCGCGCGTCAAACATACTTCCGTTGCTTGCTATATGCGTTAGCCAAGTGCTGGCACGCCTGCAGGCGAAGTAGCACGTTGACGCGGCAGCGTTTTGAGAAGACAATAAATGTTGTCTTTTCAGGCAGCTGCCGCGTCATGTGAGCGGTTCCGCCAATCACGGCGAACCAGCTCCATGATGTCATAGTCACGCTCTCCTCCCCCCCTCGCATTGCCTGAAAGACTATGAGATTGCTTGTGCTACAGCCGCGTGGCAGGATAAGAGCGCGCACTCTCACAAACAAGCGGAGTGTATGAGTTTAGCCTTAGGCTAAGTCCATGCTGCCACAGACCGCGCGGAGGCGTCCACACGGGGTGCGATCAGATTGCCTTAAGGTATTGATCGCGTCCATGGACTGCGCAGGTGTCAGCAAGAAGGGGCGCTCATTGCGCGAGAAATCAGTTGAAACTGATTTCTCGGCACGACGGGCAGGTCACTTGAGCGGTTCGCCCAATGAGGGCGAACCAGCTCTGTGATGCCCCTAGACACGCCCCCCCCACGGCGTGTCTAGCATGGACAAAAAACCACACGCTTCCCGCGTGTGACGTTGCGCGGGCGAAGGCAGTATGGACCTGCCCTTAGAAAGTGCATGTTTACTTAAGTAAGTAATGAAAGTTTTTCATGCAAAAAACAAAAGTGGCAACCAAAGATTGTGTTTTTGGTGTATGGTGAATCCACTAAAATGATTTGATGTGACTATTGATGATTACACACATTATTAACCAACTCCAGCTGTGACGCAGGGGGCTGCATAATTTATAGATTAAAGAATGTTTGCAGTTCCTTCATTCAGAAAGTATTTACCAATGGAAATCTTGGCTTTTTCTATCATTTTTTAAAATCCTACTAATTTGGGCCAAACATTTTTTATAGCGGACAAATTACTTTTACTTCCCACTTAATGCTGATCCATTCGTTTATTAGTTAAATGCGTTAGCAGTTTTCTATTGTGGATACATATTCATGTATGGCTATATTTTTGCTTGGACTACTTACAGTGGCAGTCATTTGTAAACATTGCGTTGAGAGAACATGTAATAACGTAATATGTACATTTCGGAGCCCTATATTTTACTGTTGTTTTTGTATTTAATATGCGCATAATTTGAATGAATGAACCAGTTTTATTAATAAGGCCAGCACAGGCTTTACAGACATGTTGGGTCTTCTCTTGAAATCTGGGTAATAAAATGCAGATGAGCGTTTGCAGGGCTCTTTCCTTCCTAAATTCATTACTTAGAACTTGCTGCACCTGCCACAGTTTTAAAAGACAAAACCAACAATTAAACAAGCCTGAATAATGCTACTGCAGTGGCTAATAGCCGGCTTCCTTCACATGCCAAAGATCTAATGCAGGGGCGGGCAACTCCAGTTCTCCAGGGACACCAACAGGTCAGGTTTTCAGAATATCCCTGCTTCAGCACAGGTGGTGCAGTCAAAGACTGAGCCACCTGTGCTGAAGCAGGAATATCCTTGAAACCTAAACCTGTTGGTGGCCCTTGAGGACCCCTGGTGATTGTAATGCTCAATCTATGGCAAGGACAAAAATCACAGCTAACTATGAGGTCCGTGTTTACTTCCCCCGAATATGTTGCATGGTGTGTTCTGGCACAGGAAGGTTTCATATGGCATAGCACCACTTACTAAATATGGGCATTCATATAATCATTTCTGTGATTATGTTATATATATATATATATATATATATATATATATATATATATATATATTTTTAAAAAGACCCACAACAGCTGGAGAGAAAATAACAGCTCAAAAATGTTTTCCGGTATAACAATACTGTTGATTTCATTTATGATCCAGGGGTAAAGCTAAAATGTTCTCTCGTTGCACTGTGGGGTTTATCGGGGAGATTCACTACCCGCAGAAGCGGGCATCCTTCCCTGATATGGCGTTGAAGCGACAAAACGGGAAAAATCCGATGTGTTTTTAAATAAATCAGTTCTGGAGCATTATATAATACCATCTGCATTTTTATTAACGCCTAATGCCATTTTGAATGACGTGTTTAATGTACTGATCATCCTGTGCTTGCTGCAGCAACTATTTAGAAAGTCATATCCACTTCCTCATATAAAACAGACTCTCACACATACCTTGTGGGGTGGTTTGCCCTTTGGCAACAAAGTATCACAAACAGATCTCCTGCTGTGTTCCAACCAGCAGACTGTCTATTATTCTGAAAGCTGTAACAATAATGTGTTACACTTAGTATATAATGGTACATTGCAGCTGCAGCATTTCACAGACTGCAGCACACAGTCAGAAGGCGGCCATTTCGTTAGGCCCCAACAATCAGGATGTTGCCAGATTTATAACAGGAGCACCAAACGATTGCCAGCGAAGGTAAGAATGTAGAATTATAAATTGTCACACGCTTTAAATATAATAAGAAGGAAAAGTAGTATTGCTGCTTTAACTGCCATTCGGGTCACTGGTAGTTATCGTCAAACCAGTGCGCGATACCCTGCAGCATTGCTTAGTACAGGGACCAGTGCGCGATACCCTGCAGCATTGCTTAGTACAGGGACCAGTGCGCGATACCCTGCAGCATTGCTTAGTACAGGGACCAGTGCGCGATACCCTGCAGCATTGCTTAGTACAGAGACCAGTGCGCGATACCCTGCAGCATTGCTTAGTACAGGGACCAGTGCGGATACCCTGCAGCATTGCTTAGTACAGGGACCAGTGCGCGATACCCTGCAGCATTGCTTAGTACAGGGACCAGTGCGCGATACCCTGCAGCATTGCTTAGTACAGGGACCAGTGCGCGATACCCTGCAGCATTGCTTAGTACAGGGACCAGTGCGCGATACCCTGCAGCATTGCTTAGTACAGAGACCAGTGCGCGATACCCTGCAGCATTGCTTAGTACAGGGACCAGTGCGCGATACCCTGCAGCATTGCTTAGTACAGGGACCAGTGCGCGATACCCTGCAGCATTGCTTAGTACAGAGACCAGTGCGCGATACCCTGCAGTATTGCTTAGTACAGGGACCAGTGCGCGATACCCTGCAGCATTGCTTAGTACAGAGACCAGTGCGCGATACCCTGCAGCATTGCTTAGTACAGGGACCAGTGCGCGATACCCTGCAGCATTGCTTAGTACAGAGACCAGTGCGCGATACCCTGCAGCATTGCTTAGTACAGGGACCAGTGCGCGATACCCTGCAGCATTGCTTAGTACAGGGACCAGTGCGCGATACCCTGCAGCATTGCTTAGTACAGAGACCAGTGCGCGATACCCTGCAGCATTGCTTAGTACAGAGACCAGTGCGCGATACCCTGCAGCATTGCTTAGTACAGGGACCAGTGCGCGATACCCTGCAGCATTGCTTAGTACAGGGACCAGTGCGCGATACCCTGCAGCATTGCTTAGTACAGAGACCAGTGCGCGATACCCTGCAGCATTGCTTAGTACAGGGACCAGTGCGCGATACCCTGCAGCATTGCTTAGTACAGAGACCAGTGCGCGATACCCTGCAGCATTGCTTAGTACAGGGACCAGTGCGCGATACCCTGCAGCATTGCTTAGTACAGAGACCAGTGCGCGATACCCTGCAGCATTGCTTAGTACAGGGACCAGTGCGCGATACCCTGCAGCATTGCTTAGTACAGGGACCAGTGCGCGATACCCTGCAGCATTGCTTAGTACAGGGACCAGTGCGCGATACCCTGCAGCATTGCTTAGTACAGAGACCAGTGCGCGATACCCTGCAGCATTGCTTAGTACAGGGACCAGTGCGCGATACCCTGCAGCATTGCTTAGTACAGAGACCAGTGCGCGATACCCTGCAGCATTGCTTAGTACAGAGACCAGTGCGCGATACCCTACAGCATTGCTTAGTACAGGGATCAGTGCGCGATACCCTGCAGCATTGCTTAGTACAGGGACCAGTGCGCGATACCCTGCAGCATTGCTTAGTACAGAGACCAGTGCGCGATACCCTGCAGCATCGCTTAGTACAGAGACCAGTGCGGATACCCTGCAGCATTGCTTAGTACAGGGACCAGTGCGCGATACCCTGCAGCATTGCTTAGTACAGAGACCAGTGCGCGATACCCTGCAGCATTGCTTAGTACAGGGACCAGTGCGCGATACCCTGCAGCATTGCTTAGTACAGGGACCAGTGCGCGATACCCTGCAGCATTGCTTAGTACAGGGATCAGTGCGCGATACCCTGCAGCATTGCTTAGTACAGGGACCAGTGCGCGATACCCTGCAGCATTGCTTAGTACAGGGACCAGTGCGCGATACCCTGCAGCATTGCTTAGTACAGAGACCAGTGCGCGATACCCTGCAGCATTGCTTAGTACAGAGACCAGTGCGCGATACCCTGCAGCATTGCTTAGTACAGGGACCAGTGCGGATACCCTGCAGCATTGCTTAGTACAGGGACCAGTGCGCGATACCCTGCAGCATTGCTTAGTACAGGGACCAGTGCGCGATACCCTGCAGCATTGCTTAGTACAGGGGTGCTCAACTCCAGTCCTCAAGCGCCCCCAACAGGTCAGAATTTCAGGATTTCCTAGCTTCAGCACAGCCTCTGATTGACTCACCTGTGCTGAAGCAGGGACTGATTGAGCCACCTGTGCTGAAACAGGGACTGATTGAGCCACCTGTGCTGACGCAGGGATATCCTGAAAACCTGACCTGTTGGGGGATTGGGGGGGGGGGGTTCATGAGGACTGGCATTGAGTACCCCTGGCTTAGTGTCTATCAAAACTGGCACAATGAGCCAACCACCAACACGGGAGACAGGACATTCTGGTCCTGATCATCGGGTGCGTGGGTTACACTCTCAAAATTAATTGGTTACGGTATGTACACTGTTGCTGCTAAAGTAAAGTGCACATACATTATACTTTTAAAGTGTATTCAATTATTTCTACATTATTTGTGATTGTGTTCCCTTTTGCCCATGCTTTTTCAGCTGCAGAGTTTCGCTATGATTGCGTTAGAATGGAAGAGATGTTGGCTAACCATTGACACAGTAATGGATAAGTATGCAGAAAATAAAATGAATTGCCCTGACAGTGATACTTTTTCCTGAGCTATCAGTATATCTCTGGAGCCATAAATCGTATTCGTAGTCTTGTTTCTTTTTTAACCTTGGGCTACGTTTCAGAGTCCAGACACCCAGAAACTCAGACTCTCAGACCCCCAGACACTCAGATACAAGGGATGTGCTTGGATTGTTAGACCCTTTACACGGCAGGGACGATAATAATTGTATATTTCCATGTATTTCTTGGCATGTGTTGTTGAGATGTCATTTTCAGGCCACTAAACATGCCGTATAATCAGGAATCAAGCATTAAAAGTGGTGAAATTGTGTTGCGTGGCTGAGTGTTTCCCTTAGGAGTTCACTTTATAATAATATCATACGGTTCAGTGTTAGTGAAAACAACACTCCTATCTGGGCCCGAGGGATTGAACAATGGGTAAAGCAGTTTATTTCGATTTCTGTAAACCTAAACCTTCAAATCTGAAGTGCCACTTGTTGGGGCACTTTCATATTACTGGTCAAGTATTGCTGTAGTCCTCTGACTCAGCAACCTCCAACCTAGTATCTAGTTAAATAGTCCCCAAAAGGAATACCACCACAGATCTTAGCTTTAGCAATCCTGGGCGATCAATTAAGGATCCCATTCAGAATTGAGGTTCAGCAACCATAGGTTAGGTCAGGGGTGCTCAACTCCAGTCCGTCCTCAAGCTGAACCCAACAGGTCAGGGTTTCAGGATAGCCCAGCTTCAGCACAGGGGACTCACTCAGAGACTTTAATCGAACCGAGCCTTTGATTGAGCCACCTGTGCTGAAGCAGGGACTGATTAAGCCACCTGTGCTGAAGCAGGGATATCCTGAAAACCTGACCTGTTGGGAGGACTTGAGGACTGGCATTGACCATCACTGGGTAAGGAGGCGAAAATAAATGCATTTTTTTTTAATGTGACTTTACAGTGCCCTAGGGCCATACCTGGTAAAGCATGGGCACGTGCTCCTTTTTTAGGGTCTTAAAGAGCCCCCTTAACTGCCATTTTCTGCATCCGCGTCCTGCGATTGCTCCTGGAATGATCACTTTTCATTCTATGGCGCAGAAGTGCTGGACGTCTGGTGGCACAGGACGCCCAGGACTGTAAAAGTTACAGCAGCATCCCCCCAAAAGCAGGAGTTGTTTTTTTCTACAGCGCCTGGGAGGTCGACGGCTTGTTTTATAGTTGGCGCGCGCCTGTGCGAACGCTCGTGCACGTGACGCACACTTTTTTGTGTGTACGGGTCCGTGCTGCTGTGAGCAACAGGTTTGAAGTGGTCTGTGTGTTTGTGTGTCACTGGGGAAGCTCCATCTGTGTGTATGTGTTATTTGTGTGTGTGTGTGTGTGTGTGTGTGTGTGTGTGTGTGTGTGTATAGATTGTGTGAAAGTTAATAATTTATTATACAATATTTTTAAAATAAAAAAGACGTAAGAATAAATTATTTATTACATTGTGCAACTTTGATAAATATATTTACACACATACACACATACATACATACACACATACACACATACATACATACACACATACACACATACACACATTCCAGCGGCGGTAGCGGAGCGAAAACATTATTTTCTGAGTCTTCCCCCCGATCGGCCGCCTCCACGCTCACTACCGTGCGTGCGCGCGCAGCCCTAGCATAGAAAGGCTGACTAACCACAGCCAATTATAATTGCCGCGCACAGCAAGCGCCCACTATATTACGGGCATTAGTGGGGTTACTTTCTGGGTATTATAAAGGCCCAGTGGGATTGTTGCTTTAAATAGGCTCAATAAATGAAACAACAGTTTAAAAAACAAGGCCTGCAAAGACAAGTGCAGTTCTTCCCAACGATACGGTTATTTGTTCTACATGTACACGGACTAATTCTCATACTACATGGTCAGGCGCACACTGCTCCCGAGCCGGCATTAAGGCACCTTTCAGCAGCGGAAGGCAGTTGAAAGGAATATATAAGGTGTCTTCCGCCTCTGGATGTGGTGTCGACATAGCACCATAAGCATAATTTTTGATTGTTTAAACATTTGTTTTAAGTGCTACAGAACAAAGTGCTACAAAGAATGTTAACACCAGTTCAACAGCCAGCTCTGAGCTGCCAGTACGCTTACTTGCCTTAACATGTCACATGTGTCAGACATTTCTTACTGCACGTCACACGCATCGCGTAGAGACCAATTACGTTTACGTCTCTTTCAATGCCATTTAATATCTGAGAAACTGGTTTAGAAATTGGACTTCACACTTCTCCAAAAGGCGTTGGAGGGGCAGTTGCTTACTGTGCTTTGTAAATTTCAAGGGCCCCCATGTTTAAGATGTAGACGTCATAACAAAGCAGATAAGATAGTGACAATATCTGCTTATCTGAACATTAGCACATCAAACATCTTTTTGAAGTCCTACCTTATGGCCTTCTTTTTGTTTTCCCTTTTTAAGATGACATTTCATTTCGTTTTGTATTAGTTTTACTCAGCAGTACTTCTTTCTCTGTTCTTACTTCCCACCCCCACGTCAGCTGTCTGTGACCAGCGTTTATTCAGAGGTGAACACCTAACATGTTACATGTAGAATACATGTTTTTATTATCTAGAAAGTTTACCGTGAAAATTAAATAAACTTAATAAATTGAGATTTTGTACTTGTATATTTACAAGCACAGCACACAGATTCCCCCCCCCCCATTTACATATACCAGTTGTATACATATTGAGCTGTTTGCAGGACTCGTAATAACAAAAATATGATCTGTGTATAGAAGAATTGTAAAAATGATCATGTCATTATTGTGAGCACATCCATTCTCTTGCATAAAGAAGACACAATACGATTAAAACTCTGTAGGTGTAGTCTTTATTAGAAATTGCATTTGATAATCTTCTTGTGGCTTTGATGGCAGTTTCCCTGCGATAGTGCATCAGCACTATCAGAGTTTAATGGATAGCAACCTGAACGCCATCTTTGTGTAGAGTTTACAAGGGGCAAGTTTAAATGTTACGACAGTAAGATCGGAAAAGGAAGGGAGGAGCACTCACTGCCATGGGGGCTCGCAGGATCCGGGTTCCAGTTGGTATGCTGAGGAGAAAAAAATCGAGACCGACATTTCGGGCCTAACATTTGGTACTTTGTCTTGAGAGAGGCCCGCATTTTAGGGCCGAAACTGCAACCTGTGATTAAATTATCCTCTGCATGAGACTGCTGCATTTTTCTTCTCCGAGATATTGACATATAGGCCTTAAATAACAGAAGCATAACTGAGACTCCTGCAACATTCAGTGTGGGGGGGAGCATCTTTACAACCCCTAATGACAGTCTGTGCATTTAATTATACTGTTTCTGAAAGTGAGAAACTACATTACAAAATTACTACTCGAGGCCAGTACTGTATAGGATTTTGTTGGTAGAGGTCTGAAGGCTTTATACTCGCCTCTAAATAAATTGATAACAGAAGAAACATGATACTGAGACATTCAATTTTATTGTATGTATCTATTAAGCGGATGACAGGTTACCTGTATTTTTTTTTTGTATTCCCCAACATGAAACCTGCAAAAATATAGACTGTTAAGATACTTTTTGTTGTCTAGTGTATAAACTACATTCTTTAATCAAAATAGTGAACAGCAAAAGTTCCTTTGTTTTTTTTTACATAATCTTTAAATGTACAAAATTATCTCAGTATATTACTAATCTATTATTCTTTAACTTTATACATTTATTTAACTTTATTGTACATAGCAAGTTTAAGTGATTGAAAGCTCTTTTTTTATTAAAAAAAGAAAGTTTTCCCTGTAAACAATAACAAGCAAATAATTGTAAGAACTCTACTGCTTATGTAAATGAATGAATGTCAAAATTAAAATCATATTATATAAAAGTACACCCAGAATGTACTTTCAATATCTTTCAAACACAACTTAGACCTGCTGAAAAATACCATGTGAACCTAGTTGGTAAAAACAAAACAAAAAAAGGCATCGTACAAATGGCATTTACAGTACTTTGGATTGTCATTCTGATCACAAACTACATTGTAAAAGCCTTCAATATATTTCTATTTTTAGGAAATGTTGATGTGGAATTCTATTTCTGGAGTTTTTACAAGTGGCTTCTACTGATTCTTCTGAGAATTGCTTTATAGCTCAGCTTTAATAATCACTGGAACTTTACATTCACAAGGTATATATATATAGCTCAGCTTTAATAATCACTGGAACTTTACATTCACAAGGTATATATATATAGCTCAGCTTTAATAATCACTGGAACTTTACATTCACAAGGTATATATATATATATATATATATATACACACACACACACACACACATTGCCTAACTTTCATATTCATCCTGAGTACATAGTTCACTATAAAATCTTTCAAAAGTTGTCTAACTTGGAGAAATATTGGTGCAAAGTTATAGTTCTTGGAATTGATGAAAGCTACAATCCCTCCCAGAAGCCTGCATGAGTTTAACCCGTACAATCCCTCCCAGAAGCCTGCATGAGTTTAACCCGTACACTCCCAGTATCCACCCTGAGCGTTTCCTTTTCTTTTAGTGGTACAAATCGTTGTTTTGTTCTTTTAGTGGTACAAATCGTTGTTTTGTAAGTCTCCAGCACCGTGGGCTCTCCCGAACCAAGCATTGGGGTTTTAAAAATAAAAATATCTTCTGAAAGGGCAAGTGGAGATCTTTTAAAGATAAAATAATATATAAAAGAAGTATGCAATTAAAAACCCGGCAATGGACACGGGACGGCTGCTTTAAAAATGGCCCCTGCTGTTAATTGTCAGTCTTTTATTTGTTAGTCGTCTTTTATCACAGTGTATTTTATCATTGCTAAGTATACACCCATAACAAAAGCATCATGCATTGTCTATGCTGCTGTACTTCTCATTATGCTGTTAGGGTTGCCTTTCATGCCAACAAAATCAATGTTAAAATGTATAGAGAATGAGTAACATGGCAGAGTGCTTTCAATTCCTTGCAGCACAAAAATATGTTGCTAATTGAGTCTTCCCTTTTAATCAACCAGCTATTCCATAAATTAACTTAATTAAGGTAGTAGCAGTGTGTGCAGCAGTCATATGTTTGAATGTAAAGAATGGCCCCGTTATTATTTGCTGGCGTTGGAAAGTTAGTCCTCTTATTTCTCATATCTAAAATGATATTTCTAATTTACTTATGTACCTGCATCTATCAGGGTTTATGGGAGCTACTGGGTAAAATAAACAGATTATAATGTTGGCTATATTTGTTCCTTCGTATAAATCAACAAGTAATCTGTGATCAGCAGACACATGTGGATGATTTAACAAGGAGTACCATGACTGTCAACTCTTTTTGTATCCATTCTTCTTCAACGAAAGTCATTTATATTTATATAGATGTCGTGTTTTTTTTTACTAAGACACAAAGCGGAAGTAAAACAGATACATACGCTCTGATTTGTTTACAAATAAAATAGCGATGTGTATGCATTGGTGTAGGATGGTCGTGGTTAGACTGAATGCTGGTGGTTGCTTGTGGATACCAGTCTTGTCAGTTCATTCATAGTATACAGGTAGCATTTGATCAATTATAGGGATAGTTTTGGCCTCAGCACCAAAAGACACAACTAATTAGACTGAGAGGAAGCTTGGAGTGAATAAGAGCATATTCTCTTCTCTCCCAAAGCCCATTGAGCCTCCATCCAGCTTCTCTTTTACAGCCTTCATTATGTGCCATAAAAAGTAGACAAAAATGCCTCCCTTCTGCATTTTGGAATGATATCAATGCCTTCAGCAGCATCCATATGGATAGGTGCTCAGTCTTAAAACACACAGCGTTGCATGATTTTCTGTCTTCATGTTCAATGTTGGCCATCCATCAGCCATGTTTCTTGATTGTATTACCAGGCCAAAGCTATAAGATAAATGTCCCCGTTCCCACCGGGCAGCAGGATTGCACCAAATTGCACTGACTTTTGTTTTGTTTATTGAGAGACAGCGACTTGCTGTATGATGCCATTGTGTTGTAGACCATTGTGTACATGCGGTGTGGGCTGGTATAAAGGGCTTGGCATATCCGTGTGCGTCACAGAGTCACAAAGTGGGTTGGGGCTGGCAGAACTGGAATCACTCTGCACAGAACCTGCTCCCTCAAACTGATTCATCTTCTTCTTGTAGAGCTTCCTTTCCTTTGCCCTGCGGTTCTGAAACCAGATTTTTACCTACAAACAATAAAATAAAAAAACAGCAGAATTAAGTGGCATTTGCAAGTCAGTCGGCCAGTAACCTTTTTGCTGTTGTTTTTTTTTGTTTTTTTGCTGATTACCTGCAGATATTAACATAGAAACACAATAACATTGTTATCATGTTGTTTTGTATATCAAACTCTGTTGGCATGTATTCTTTACGTGGTCCTAAAGTACAATCCCTGAGCTGCTGCATGCTAACCCCAAGTATACACCAGGTGTTAATTATGCAACCCATAGAAATCCAAGGCCACTGGAGTTAAGCTTTCTATTCAGTAAACATAGGCCAATAAACTCCTCACCAATAGAACAACATGTAACCTTATGAAAGCGAATGCAATCTTTCAGAAATTGCAGTTTATACAGTATACCTGTCTCTCAGAAAGTCTTAAGTTGGCTGCCAGTTCGGTTTTCCGTATGATTGTGATGTATCTGGTATAATGAAATTCTTTCTCCAGCTCCAGCCTCTGATGGTCTGTGTAAACTACCCGGTATTTTTCTTTTGTCCTCGTCTTACCTAAAAAAAATAAAAATGGATAGAGTTAGACTTTTATATTGTATCGGGACTAGAACGAAGGGTGTGGGGGGCGCTTCTGCTCCCCCCACCCATGGTTGATACATTTATGTTACTGATTTGTATTTTTCACTCCTGAGTCTATCACCTCTATTATTTTTGTATCGTGACAAAAACATATCTTGCTTAAACCACCATTTGAAAACAGTTATGAGAGGAGGAAAAGTCCCCATGGCTGGCAATTTTTATTCATTGGGGAAAAACATCCAATTCCCATAAACCTATAATTCTCACATAAAATGGTCGGAGGGCATGAAGTAAGAGCACTCAAAGAAAGCCGCACTTCCTTAGAACATGTTATATTTACAGCACATTATCTGGTGCTGAATCCTTAAAGCTGCAGACCATGCAATATCCTACATGAGTGGGGTTTTTTAATACATCAGTTCTGTGATATGAGAAAATACTTAAGAACAGCCCAGAAGTAATTTTTAATGTATGATAATGTAACAACCATTTTTAGTTTCTATAGCAACCATGTACAAAGTCACATTCCCTTCCCCTTCTGAAAAAGGCTCTGGCACACCCCTGTTTGAGCTCTGCCCTCTCTCTAGCAGTGCACCAATTGTATCTAGTGACTGCCTGGTCACATGATCTTCCCCACAGAACTTTGCATCTTCGGTCTTCTTTTGCTGCACTGGCAGCCATTAAGTGAACCCCTGAGCTGAATCTTCGCAGATCGATTGGCACCTTAGCTAATTACTTATCAGTGTGTGGATTGTATTGATGCACATATTAAAGGGGGGAGGGGGGGGGGCGAGGGAAATGAAAGAACTGCCCCTTTGATACACTAGTTTTTACTTGAAATGTCTCATTTATATTCAGTTGAATACTATATCTGATGCAGACGCTCAAAGTCTTTTACACTTTTGCATAATAATCTGCAAGCTGCATATGCCCTATAAGTGTGTGCAAACAAATAGCAGAGTGTGAGGCAAAGCAATAGGCAGTGTAGTAGAGCAGAGTAAGAAGGTACCTGTGAGACCAGCATACAGGTGACAGGGAACACTAGTGACACAGGATTTGAGGAACTGAAGGGAGGGGGAAAAAAAGCAAAGAAAACACAAAACAACTGTAAAGAAAACAAACACAAACAGCACCAGCTACCTGTGGTATTAATCACATGGGTTCTACTCCCTTTGATCCTTCCACATTTCCTTTGATGTGAGTTTGGAATCATACTGAGGAACAAAGATCCCTAAATTGGTTCTCTAAATTCTATTGAGGTGCTAATGTGAAGCAAAGACAAGACAAAGGAGCTACAAGGTGATCTTATCAATGAATGTCTTGGGACAATCAAGAGCCATAAACTCCCTTTCATGTTAGGGAAAGTACAGTGATATTTGTAGAAAAATGTGATCTGAATATCTTGCTTACGCTGAAGCATTGGTTCCATGAAGAATACCTACGGTGCCAGCGACAAACATGAACTAGTTCCAATTAACCGTTACTTTTGGTGCATGTCTGCTGTACTTTTTACAATATAGCAGTGGTTCCCCAAACTCTTTTTTTTCAGACACATTCCTTGTAGTAAGGGTTCACTTCTCATTCATAAACTTTGTTTTTGCATATACAAGTGTTTCCAAATTCCTTGATTAAATCTTTGTGATTTGTCCATAGGTCACCAAGGGCTGGTTAATGAATCATTGGAATGCTATTACAAGTTCTGTGTAACATACTGCAAGAATGTAACACAATTCTTTGGCAGTAATAATCGTTAAAACAACTGTGTTGCATCCACTGCTGAGTTTATGTGTTTCCTATTGGTTTGTTCAACAATCACTTCCGCCCTGTGGGAAATATCCTTCTAGAAGGGTCAATTGCTCTGTTTATTTATTGCACCTTCCCAAAGTTGTCAGTGGTATTTAGTCTTGGCTCTTTTTGTATTACTTCCAGAAACCTGGGGTTCTTTTGTAATCCTTTTTCTATTACAATTTCCATTGTAGAGAAGACGACCCAATGTCTCTTGGTTGACTTCTTCCCATGCTCGACCCCTAACTTTATGGCTTTCTACATTGCTTTTGGTGGCCCGATGACTTGTACTCAGCCAACCGTGGTTGGAATGGTTGAGTACATGCCAAATATATATATATAAACAAATATTAGATTGTCCTAAAATACAGAAAATTTGAATCTGACCAAAGCTCCAACAACATATGTCACAAACGTTTCTGAATATAACGAAGACTTGAGGAAAGAAAAGGAAAGTCATCGCCATATGACTCCTCAAACCCACCTTAGCAAACTTGACACCCTCTACAATTCAATTTGTCGTTTTGTTCTCCAATGCAATTACAACACACATCACTGCGAAATGCTCAAAGAACTAGATTGGTCATCACTAGAGTCTAGGCGCAAAGTTCACCTTTCCTGTCTCACCCTCAAATACTTTCTGGGCAAGCTACCCAGCTACCTGAACAAGCTCCTCACCCCTACCACATGCAGCACCTATCACCTGAGATCAGACTCCAAAAGACTATTCATGGTCCCAAGACTCAACAAAGTATCCGGACGTTCCTCCTTCTCCTTCCGTGCACCCCAAAACTGGAACAACCTACCAGAGACTCTCATATCCACCACCAGCTTGAGTTCTTTCAAATCTAAGGCTGTCTCACACTTTAATCTGGTCTGTAACTGTTTCATACGCTCATAATATATATTTTCTTTAACTGTGCATGCAATGTCTTGTATATAATGTATACCTTGTTCATTTATGTAACTGTATTTGTAACCATGTATTATTTGTTTTACTCTGTGCCCAGGACATACTTGAAAACGAGAGGTAACTCTCAATGTATTACTTCCTGGTAAAATATTTTATAAATAAATAAATATACCTTGGGCATCAGAGCATTTCTTCTGAAGACAATATAGTAACAAAGAAAAGAAGGCAGAGGGAGTAGGTGTATGATACCTTTTATTGGACCAACAAGTAGTTGATATGTTACAAGCTTTCCAACCTCTCTGGGTCAGGGTAACCCGATGAAGGACCCTGTGAGTTTCGAAAGCCTGTAAGATATCAAGTACTTTTTTGCCCAGTAAAAGGTATCATACCACCTACTCCTTCTCCCCCCCTGTGTTACTACATGGAAGAAAAGACCAACACTGCTATACCCCCTTCTTTGAAGACAAAAAAAAAAAAAAAAAAAGCACAAGGTCTCTTTTATTTGCTGTGAAAATCAGCACCCTTTCCAGCAGTATAACCTCTGGAGAAAGGAGGGATAAGGAAGAGGCAAAGCTGCATATCAAAGTGAAAGGGAAAAAAAGTGTGAAAAGGGCTTGCTACCGCAATTTGACAGATAGGCCTTAAAACCACAGACAATGCGGTCAGGGAAAAACGAGACCTCACAAATAGTTTACAAAGAGATTGGAATTAGCATGAGAAGAAGGCGCCCTTTCTGCATGTACCTTCTGCCTTTAACAATTCAAGAGTTGCGCTACTGGTTTATTACACCAATCATCATCATTATAAATGCATCCAATAATAATAATAATTATTATTAGGCCTTTTAGTGGAGCTCTGGTCACAGGAAAATACACACAACACAAATCCCTAGCGTAAGATTTGCAATCTACCTTGTGTCACTTGACATAGGAAAATTAATTGAGGCGAATATACTTGCCACAAGGGTTATTTTCCTCTAAATGTACTTAAATCTCCCTAGTGCATTTGGCTAAATGTTGCAGGTCTCCACGGCACTTACAGTGATTAGACACTGGTATAGCCAGATATGGTTTTACACATTTCTTTTATTACACACATCACTCAAAATTAGAAAGCTGTACAATACTTTACCAGAGATCACTTTCAAGAACCAGTATTGCGTTGTATCTTAAAATAGGCTAGCAAAACAATTGTGAAAGGAATGTTTCAGTCTATGTTCCCAGCAAAAATATTACACAAACAATTACTACATACAGTACTTGACAAAGGACTTTTTACAAACCATATATTTATTGTGCCTGTGTGACATGTACACCATTAAAATAGGCATTTTACTACCTTTTCTGGCATATTAGTTCTCCGCAACTATATTACCAATACAATAAATGATTCACTGTAACCAAATAATTTCCCCAATGCTAAGTATAAATAATTTGTCACTACTGCATGATTTGTAGTTCATTGTACATAACTATTAGACGGAAGGTGTTATCCTGACTGAGGTGTATTATAAATCTATTTTCTATGTAGCTCTCAAACAGGTAGCATAGATAATAGGGCAATAAACAATGCTAAGTCTGGAACAACCGTACAAAAACTGGTTATTGCAGCACAAATATATTATCAGCCAGTAAAAGATCTTAAAACCATAGTATGCATTGGTACATAGTATATGTCATGTGGTAACTGTACTTTATATATAAACATTGAAGTTTATAATGGAAAGTTTAAGCATTTTGGCTGTATTTAGACTATATGGTGTTTTCTGTCAGAGGCCCTTATTCAATATGCTTTGAATCCACTATACTCGCACTCACAGAGCCTTCCCTGACATGGAAAATTGGCTTTAAAGCATACACTTCTAGGTTACAAAATGTTATTATAGTAATGCACATATCCATATACATTGCTAGCAAGAACAGCGTTGTCCTCAACTTTTCTATGAAAGGTGTTTGATTCTGATCCCTTTAATCAGGAAGAATTTTATGCATTTGGTTATTGATTTGTTTTGCGACTAATATGTTGTTAGAGAGAAGAATAAGGAACATGTAAATTGTAAGCTTTTATTGCGTTTTGTTTGCTAATTTTTGCAAATAAGTGGCAGTTTTCCCCAACCACTAAACATTACGTGTGAAGAGTCAAATCCATTAATTCATCATGCTGCAAAACTGGAACCTGTAGTTTATTTTAAACATTTAATTCGGCAACATTTCTGAACAATTCCCCACTGTAATCTATAAATGACTAAATGAGAGACCTGTGTCCCCTCATAGTTAGGTAACCTGATGGTAACACAGGCTTAACATAGCAAGACATATGAAAGAATAAAACAGATTATATAGTTCTTTTGGTTCCCTTTTTCTAGGTTGAAGTGGGTATGACGAAGAAAATATGGTTTTAACTGAATTACATTATGTCAATATATGAACTATATGTTTCTCTGATTTTTCAAACTACATGTGTAATCTTATAGGAATTTATTAAGAAAAGTGTAGCTCAGCTTGCTTACCTGTAGAAACAGATTGCACAGTTTTCCCCATCCATTCGTAAGAATTTTGACTTTGACTGTTGGGTGAGATGGCAGCTGAATGATTTGCATCTATTGAATGTAAAGCCCCAGACCCAGAAGGATGTGGAGAATTGTAGCCAGGAGAACTGTAACCAAATTGGTTTGGTGATAAATCAGAAGCTTGTATAGAACTTATGTTGGATGGTCCAGCGCCATAAGAATTCCAGTCCTCCCGTGATGCTCCGTATTGGGATCCCCAAACTCCTGAAGACTGTCCTTGGTTATCCATGGGAGGCACATGGTGATATGCCACATAATTGAAATATGGTTGATTAGGAACATAGTTCTGCGCTGTCTGGTTGTTGTTAGTAGATCTTACGGACAGTGGATACATGTTGGCCTCTTTACGCACACTGTGAGGCCCACATGTGGTGTTCATAGCTGTGCCACTTCTTTCCTGACCATCTTTATCCTTGGCACTCTTAAAGACCACCTCAGCTTCCCTCACTCTCTTAATCTATCTCTGACTGGCCCTAGTAATGACCCCTGCTAGCCCTAATGTCTCTTTGCTGCACATGACTAACAATGGTGAGACCAGGTGCTGGCCATAACAGTTTACTAAGGGCCCTGTCTGATGTCAGAGATAACTGCCTGCCCCCAAAATAAATTTGCATTCAAATGAAAGACTGGGCATCCCAGAACCATCACCTTGTTGCTACTTGCAGTGCTTCCTCTATACCCAGAGCCTTGATTTAAACTTTCCCACATCAACTCACCTTTATTCAATCCTATTGCACTGCCTATATCAGTATGTAATGGGCAACATATGAATTTTTCATCTTGGTACTTATTCGTCTGGCCAATCATCTTTAAAAAAAATGTTTATAGGAACCTTTAGTATTGATCCAAATACCTCACAAGTTGCTTAAAATAATTACTGGACTTAACATGTTCCAATCTGCTCGTCAAATCCATTATAATTCGTGCATAAAACAATGCATATTCTGTCTCATTATATTATAATATTCTATAGGCAGTACCAAATTCTGGATCACTCTTACAGTATTTGTTTTTCCTTTATTAGAGGCATCTTTCTGCCAGGTGTCCAGAAATTCTCTCGCCAACGATCTCTGGGAAACGTGTATTTATATATCTGATGAAGCTGGAAGCAGAATGTATGTACATTTGTACTAGTGTTGCACTGAATAAGCATTTCTGTGTGTTGATACACGGGGATCTGTATCAAAGTGGTGCAACTTTCTCCAAAACAGTGCAAATATTTGCATCTGCGTCAATTTGCACGAATGACATATGTATGAATTTTATATGTGCAGTATGTATCTTTATTTGTATAGCTCCATCCATGTACATAGCGCTTTACAGCAATTATACACGGGACAGTAATAGGACACATAATGGGAGTAAGCGCTTCATATGCAAAAGTTACATTAGGAAAAGGAGTTCCTGTCCCGAAGAGCTTACATTCTTCTTTCATTCGGCTCAAATCTCCTTGGAGCAGAGGCTAACGCCGCCTAAACCCGGCAGATTTATTTGACATATAACCACGTTATAAGCCTGATGAAGCACCAGAGTGTGTGAAACGCGTTGCGGAGCTATCATTGTTCAGGAAAGGCACTTAGCTATTTAGTTGCCACTGACTTTTCCACAGAGCTTAAAGTTGCTTTCACCTAGGCCGTGCTTATAGTGCCGGCGATGCGACGTCGCCCAAAAACAAAAGCATTGCCGCCACCGCGTGCGCTTATAGTGCACGCGACGGCGACAAGCGACGTCGCCGTCGCGAAAACTTGATGCCGGTAGAATTTGATTTTTCAAGGGCCGTCGCGTCACGTGACGGCCCTTGAACAAATCAAATTGCGGGAGTCCCGCGATGCCGCCGACCAGCGAAACATAACTTTCGCCGGTGGTGACGGGTGACATCACCATCGTGTCGCCGTCGGCGGCACTATAGGCAAAGCCCTAGTTAGCTCCACTGGAGGTAGTGGTTTAGCTGCAGAGACACGGCGATCGTGGTGGACTACTCCTTACGGGTATCGCGAGAGGACGCAACCCGGAAGCAACATCGGAGTACTGCAGAGCCAATTGGTCCCAGCGCGCGGGACCGATCTGTGAGCTCGGCGTCTACCTCTGGGTCTCGAAACAGCTTGTGCCAGACGATTGTGAACCTTCACTACTGGAATACCGTTTTATACATGTAAGTCACTACTTGCATTGGTTATTGTATTTTTGAATACACAATACTTTACCCTTGGTGCGCTTGCTTCTGTGCCTTTGTTTTCTGCATGGTTGATCCGCCGTTGGAGTCCCTCCGCGGTGGATGTTGGTGAAGGAGGGGTGCCTTCACGTGACGGGAGCAGCAAGAGGGGAGAGTAGATCTACTTCAAGATCACCAATTTAGGAAGCATGAGCGCAGGCTGACTGTTTTGTACGGATAACCGCGTTAACATTTGACATTATTAAAAAATGGGGTTGCAGTGATATGTTTTGGCATTAAAGCTGTAGTGACTAAGACTTATATATTCATAAGTGGGTTGTGATATATGCACCTCATTAGCGTATATGAACAATATGTTGGTGAATGCCTGCAGGCGAGATGGGAATCTGGGTATCCCGTATTGTTAATACTCTATGAGGTTCAAATACATTTAGCCCATTGTTTAACAGGTGATTGTACATGCACAAGAAAAGTACACGATAAATTCTTCAGTGCAGGTGTTAACTGCGCTGGTATGGTTGCTGAAGCTCAATGTAAGAATAATGTAGTATTACAAAATCTCTATATATAATAAATTAAAAGTTCAAGCCAATGTTTTCATCTCTAGGATAACCTGCAGCACATCGCATGGTGTCATCCAATGCATTACAGGTCCCTCTGGCCTCGAAGTGTTAATTCCTTCAGTACTACCAGGCCAGCAATGCATAGTTTTGCCTTGCAATTACAGTAAATAGAGTGATACACATGCTTGGCTGCTATGTATGTAGATTCCAGTTCTGTTGTCATGTGTAGAGACAAAACAGATAAGTAGTGTAGTCTGGGCCATAAAGTTAAATAATATAATTATGGTCTCCTGTAATGATTAGTTGTGTAGATATGAAGTTAATTACCATAAATATCTTAATTATCTAAGTGCAAGGCATTGTAGACCTCAGCTCCAACCAAAGCAGGTTAACCCCTAAAACGCCAGATATACATTTATTTTTTTATAAAATGTTTTACCAGGAAGTAATACATTGATAGTTACCTCTGGTTTTCAAGTATGTCCTGGGCACAGAGTTATGATGACAAATACATAGTTACAATGAGTGAGCAGAGGTTATCCATTATATACAATACATTGCATGCGCAGTTAGAGATAATATATGTTATAGGCGTATGTAACCGTTACAGACCACACTAAGATGTGGTACATGGCATTCATTGCTTTGCACATGCATTACTGGCCCTTCTGTTATCTATTGTATCAAGGCGAGCATCTGAAGAAAACATTAAAACACCTGCTAAACCCTCTTGTTGCTGGTTGGTAATTGAAAGAATTGCAGTTCAAAGCTTGAACGTCTGGACGCACCAGTTCTGTAAGGAGATTTACAAGTGAAAAGGCAGATTCGTATATTGCTCCTTCAGTGACATCTAGTGGATTGTTTAAACATGGCTCTGGTCCTGGAAAGTTTTTACACGGATATGTTTGACTCGTTGCCCTAATGTGAGAGGCACATGTGGTCATTATTGGGAGGGGCATTCATATTACTATAGAATTCTGGGCCAATGGAGACAGCACTAGAGACCACATTTGTTTGCACCTTCTGGCGCTGGAAGGCAGCTTTCAGCCAATTCAAGCCAATAGATGTCTTCCAGCCCCAGAAGGCACCCGGGCAGAAGACTGCTTAGTAATGTATTGCTTCACAGGGTGGAGGTCCTTTATCTAGCCATCTTTATAGAGGAGATATAGGGTTATTTAAAGTTGCAATGCCTTTTCGTTTGCAAAATTACCCAACATATTCTTAAACTTGTAATTGACTTCCTTAAACAAATGTAATCCATCCATTTGACTGTTTCAGGTTTTTTTTTTGATTAGCCCTTTTATCAGGGAGTGCTGGTCCTTCAAAAGTTTACTCAGACCTGTAGACCAATAAAGATGAGGAAGGAGGAGAGAGGCTCCTGCCTGTGTGGGATCACACAAAACAGAATCCATAGTGGAAATGAAACTTTCCCGTGTGTTATCTTACCATGTCACCATCTTGGAAACATTGGAATGATGCGCACTCCACTACTAAGTAACAGTAGAATGTATAGTGAGCTGCTAGCACGGGTTGGATGGTGATCCACAGGACCATGTGGATATACAGTACTAAAAGAACAATGGAACCTGCTGAGAGATATCCAAGCTGCCGTTTTAAAAATATATATTTTTTTCCCCATTCAATATGTGCATCTATACAATCTGCACACTGACACGTGATTAGCTAAGCTGCAGATCGATCTGTTCTCCTGTAATCGATCGCTTGCTTGGGTCTATTTAATTCAGTTCTTGCACAGCATTGTGGGCAATGTAGTCCAGCAATATTATGTGACTGGGCAGTTACTAGATACAATTGGTGCACTACTAGAGAGAGGGCAGGGCTCAAGAGCCAGACCCTATCCGGAGGGGAAGGGGCCGTCACTGTGGAAATGCTTCCTATATTAGAAACATTAAAAATGTCTTTAAAACATTTTTTTTTTAAATGCTACAAGTTTTTTCTCATAGTACAGAACTGATTTAAAAAAAAAACAAAAAAAAACCCCACATGTAGGATGTTGCTTTAACAGAAAACAGAAGCACAACGTTAGCCTTCGCCAGGTGAAAGAAGAAGGGTAACCCCGAAATTGTGTGGATCTGTTTTCTCTCTGCATGATAAATTATTTTCGTTTATTAATTAGCAGTTATTGCAATTTGTCTTTTTGAGTGCGGCATGTTCCTTTTTTTTCTTTAGCATCTTTCCATCTTACAAAAGAGTGTAACAGCTATAACATTAGAGGTAAAGACAATATATAAACTGTAATGGCGTTGGATACCAATAAATCATTAAAGCGGACGCCCGGCAGACATCTTTTATTTACATTTTATTTTTTATTATATGCAGCATGTGAGAACCTTTTTTTTTTTTCCTTCAATACTGTAGGTTTTTTTATTGGCAAGGTAGGGGAAAAAAGAAGGAGCACACAAAATATAGTGGTATCAAAAGATTACCAAATGTATGAATGCATCAGTGCGTTATGTAGTAACATTTCAGGACACAGAGTCCCTTCCTTAGACCAAACAGGTCTTTGTGTCCTGAAACGTTACTACATAACGCTCTGATGCATTAATACATTTGGTGATCCTTTGATACCACTATATTTTGTGTGCTCCTTCTTTTTTCTCCTACCTTGCCAGTATTTAGGATCCAGATTTGGGACGCCAGGATCATCGCAAGGTGAGCACCAAAAGCAAACACCTTGTTAAATTTCTTTAAACAGTGGTGTGCCATTTATAATCATTTTTTGTATTGTAGTTTTTTTATTGTTTTTTTTCCCCAAACATTATATTTAACGGCACAGTAACAAAAAAACAAAGGCAAACCATGACATTGCAGTATGAAAGTTACACACAATCTTGAATATTAATGCCAAGCCTCCCTCTTTAAGGCTAAAGGTTATACACATTTACCCAAATAACACAAAATACAATGATAATAATAATAACAACACTTATTATTATTAAACAAACGGAAGATGTTTCCTTAAAGCAGCAGTCCAAGCTGCCGTTTTTAATAAATATTTCCCCCCCTTTAATATGTGCATTAATACACTCCAGACAATAAGTAATTCGCGAAGTTGCAGATCGATCGGCGAAGATTCGGCTCGGGGGTTCACTAAATGTCAGCAGCACAGGACCAAAGATGCAAAGTTCTGTGGGGAAGATCATGTGACCAGGCAGTCACTAGATACAATTGGTGCACTGCTAGAGAGAGGGCAGGACTCAAACAGGGGTGTGCCGGAGCCTGTTTCAGAAGAGGAAGGGGATGTTTCAAGGTATCCCTGCTTCAGCACAGGTGGTGCAACCTTCGACTGAGCCACTGATTGAGCCACCTGTGTTGAAGCAGTAATATCATGAAAACCTGACCTGTTGGTGACTCTTGAGGACTGGAGTTGGCCACTCCTGCCTTAGGCACTGGGATAGAGTCCATCTGAAATGGAAGTATTCCCTGTGTTGTGTGTTCCTCCTGCCTGGTGCTGTAACAGTGGGAGTGTATTCCCGGTCTTGTGTTTCTTTCACCCATTGCTTGCTCCCTCATTGTTATACAACCAGTCAGTAGAAGGGAGGGATACGTTGCCAGCGCAGGGTCCTGCGCCGCGCGTTCCGTCACGCACACTATAACCTCAGCCTAATACTGTATAGTAAGCAGCAATCCTATGTATAATGATTTTTTAATATCCTGCATTAACAGGGGGTTGGGAGATCCCCTGAAGCTCCTACGTTGACCCAGCACATCCGGAGACCCCCCCAGTTTAGGAGTGACGATCTCGAGGTAGAATGGAGTTCCACCAGGCAAACAAAACGGTGTCAGGGCCCTCTCCAGTGGGCCAATAGAAAAGTACTTTGACGCTGCCGCCATGTTTGTTAGCCTCCTCCACAACAAACGCTTCCAGGAACTGGGGCTCCACCAATGACATCTGGTTCAGGTAGGGTTAAAACGAAGTAAAATAGAAAAAGAACAAGCAGCTGGGAGTGCTGCTTTAATTAACTATATACTGGGGGGCGGGCGCTGGATTTTCTGGGTGGGCACGGCAGTTATATAGGTCCCGTGCTCTCCCCCCAGGCATTTAAATTAAATGCCGGGGGTCCATGCAAGGCCTCTAATACACACTTACATTCTCTTCCAGCGACGCGTCATCATGATTACCCGGTGCCAAGTGACGGCACGTTACCATGGCAACGTGACGTCACATGACACCGCGCGCCATTTGAAAAGAGGCGCAGAGGAGAGCGGGCAGGGGTGCGCACCCCTGGACTATATCATATATAATGGATACCTATAATCCTATAAAAACATCTTTTACACTAGATGGAGCCTGAGATCCACAAGAAGTACCCATCATCCCGAGTCAGACGATGCATGTACGTTTGGTATTTGCTTATGCCATGTAATTGTCTAACTGCATTACTGGGCGTAATAAAATCTGTCCCGTGAATAGATAGGCATCAGATTCAATTAGGTTAATTTCTCTTTGGGGACAAGGAAGGACAATGACAATAAAGGTGCAGTTCTGCTCCCGACTCAAATTACCATTACTTTCCCTTACACACACTGATTGCATCCGTGTTTTGTCCAATTATCCTGCAGTTTTCTATGTTGCCTTAAATATTTATGTATAATAATTATTACAGTGACTATTACCGATGGGCTCAGTACGTGCTTTGTCTGAAAATTGTTTTATTGAAGCTATGAAATCTCCTCGCCACACCTAATTAAAGCTTTTTACCTGTTGTCCTCGCTTTACAACGAATGGCATATCCAACGCTTTACAATGCAACCCCATGGGCCGTTTTTCGACACCGGAATGCGTTATCCGACGCTCACCACCACTGATTAACATGGGACTCACTTTACAACGGTGTCACTATCAAACGCTACTTCCAGAACCGATTCCGTTGGATAGCCGAGGACCGCCTGTACATTCTGTGTGTTCCTTGTAATGTTATTATTAGTGCTTTACGACAATATTTCATGTCTACATTTGCAAAGCCATGAAACAAGTGTTACAAACTCTAGGGAAGGTGATGTATAGATAGATGCGCAAATGTTGGCAATTGGAGTTTGCAATTTTCTTTTTGAAAAAATTTACGTAAATTTCTCCATTTTCGATCCAAAAAAACCATAGTTTGAATATTGGTAATTTTACCATTGGGCCAAAATATTGAGAAAAACGGGGAAAACATGGTGCCATTTTCCCTCAGATTTTCACATGAATTTACCATATATGCATGTACATGTGACCTCGCATGTTGACCCCATAACCTAGCAAATGTTTCGGGCGCAAAAAAAGAGACCAATTTTGTGAGATTCGGAAACTTTTGACACATCCCCCAGACATGGCTAAGAGCTTTTAACTACGTTGAATATCCAACATCCAACACTAAGAAGGAACATTGCCTTTAATGCACCGATTAATTATTCTTCACAAAAGAAGCAGAAATCTGTGAGTGGACTTATTAAGACAGATTCACTAAACCACATAAACATTTTTTTCTCGGCCGAGCACTGATTACTTGGGTTGCCATATTAAGTACATTTTGAAGATTATTGCTCATTCTCATACTGGCAAAGTGAAATAATTTAGACACGAGGCGGATTATTTACTAAAATCCCCTGACTGCAAAAGAATTGTGCCAGATTTATAAAAGGAAAATATTTCAGGGTTTGGATGGGAGTAACGCACTGCCCTTAGGTTTGTCCTAACTACGCTGTACGCTGTAAGTCGTGCCCGCTTGCACGTTTTTATACGGGCTGTTCACAATCAGCGCTCCACTGGCGAATTAAATGGGGGCCCACCCCTTTCACTTCCTGTCCGGTCACTGGTACCTGGAAGTGATTACGTGATCGCCCAAGGTGGGAGGGACCATAGTTAAGAAGGTCGCAGGAACCTTTGGTACTGACGAGGTTAATGCCGTGCCCTTTCTGGCTGAAAATGTAACAGCCTGATGTGGAGTGAGCGTTGAAGATGCACGTTAACGCTTAGATTAACACCTTGTTAAGACTTCTGTCCATGTCCGCCCATTATACAATACACACCGGATATACCTGGGTAATATGCTAATATAAATCATGTGAATATACTTTGTTTATCCCAATTAACGAGATAAATAGCGGCTGTTGTTTCTGCATATAATAAACAGTGTTGATAAACGTTAAAGTCAAGAGAAATAAGGCCTGGTACATTTTTAGGTAACCTGACATGATTTGCATTGATTTGTTGCTTGAGGCACAGCGAGATCAGATGATTTGCCCTAGGTCACCAGGAGCTGACAGATTGCAATGGGCAGAAACCAGTCTTAAACTGATGGGACCCCCCACTTCAAAGACTATCACACTGTGACAGGGTAAATAAAAGCCACCAGCTATATGCCTGGCAGACATATGTTTAGCCTGCAATGCAGCAGTGACTAGGTTAACTTCAGCTGGGAACCTCAGGACAATTAGTTGTATCCCAGCTGCCTAATCAAGGTGTGTTAAAAACCCCAGGCTGCAGACACATGGGGCTGACTGTTGAGGAGAGAGGAGTAAGCTACTGAAGAGATTACTGATACAAGGTATGTGAGCTAAGTAGATGAATTATGAACTGTCTGTCCCCTGCATAGAAAAGGGTAGCTGCCTTATTTTTAGACTGTCTGCTAAAGAGAACTGTTTTGGTTTGGTCTGCTGAAGAAAAATACATTTTTCTTTTGTTTGCTGATGAAAAGCCATTTTTTCCTTTTGTTTGCTGATGAAAAGCTATTTTTGTTTTGTGTGCTGTATATCTTTTGAGGCTAAATAAATAAGCCTTGTCAAGAAACCCGCGTGTGTAGTTGCATGTACCCTGCAACACACACTCACCTCTAGGACCCTTTCAGTCACATGCGCAACGGTATCACTAACATTGGTTTACATAAGAAGAGAAGAGTGCGCTGCTTACTGCCACAAGCTGGGTCACGATTCCTGGAAGCATTTAATGGTGTGATGCAAACCAGGAAATCCTTAACAAATAACACATCCAGGGAAAAACAGATCCCTCTAGGGCACTCACTTCTCAAGTTTTATGCAGATGTGTTGATTTTAACCTATCTGCTGATTTACAGACAACCGATTGTTTTCTAACTCCAAATTACCCCATTGATGAGCCTTTCTTCTTTTCAAGTGTGAAACACACACACACACACACACACACACACACACACACACACACACACACACACACACACACACACACACACACACACACACACACACAGAAATTAAAATAATGGAAAGGAACTAGAAGTTTTTGAAGACTAGGTCAATGGCCTCCGACAGGGGGGAGAGCAGGAACATCTATCCCAAGCCCAATTTACGGTATTTGCTGTTTGGGTGGGTGGTCCCCCCCAGTTCCCACACCGTTGTTTCACATGTGGGGCCCGGGGGAGATGGGGGGGGGGGTGTGGAAGGTGGCAAACAGGGGGGAGAGTGAGAAACCCGTGTATTGTGCCCGTGCTCACGTATGGATGTGACCCGTGTATTGTGCCCGTGCTCACGTATGGATGTGACCCGTGTATCCTGCCCGTGCTCACGTATGGATGTGACCCGTGTATTGTGCCCGTGCTCACGTATGGATGTGTCCCGTGTATCCTGCCCGTGCTCACGTATGGATGTGACCCGTGTATTGTGCCCGTGCTCACGTATGGATGTGAGACTTGGCCTCTAAATGCTGATCACAATTCGGAAACTTCAGACGAAGTTACTCGAAGAGAGAGGAAAAAGAATGTATGGGTTCAAAACCAAACCAAATTCTGTGACATCATCACAAGGGTGAAGAAATGAGAATGGCGGTGGGCTGGACATATCGCACAATGAAATGACCAGCGTTGGACAAGGATGATACTCGACTAGATTCCAAGGAAGATGAGAGGACCAAGACGACGAGCAAAGGTAACATGAGAGGATAAAATCAGGCAATGTATTGGAGCAACTTGGAGAAGAGAGACTTCATCCCGCAGTGGGGAGACAAGGGCTTTAGGTGAGGATGATGATGATAATGAATGATGACGCAGACATGTGTATACAGGCAGTCCTCGGTTATCCGACACAATGCGTTGCTCAAAATGGCGTTGGATAGCGAAACGTTGTAAAGCGAAACACGTTTTCCCATAGGAACACTGTTTAAATGAAAGGTTCCGTTCCTGAAGGCATTTTTAATGCTAAAATACACAAAGTATTTTACACAGGCAATAAGATACGCAGCACACACATAAATTATATAGTGTATATACTGTATTATATATATAATATAACATAATAAATAATATATTATATAGTGTAATATAATATTATATAGTATAATATTATATAGTATAATATTATATATATACGCTCTTACGACACTTTGCAACGTTGTTTATGTGAATGTGTATATATATACACACATACACCACATTGCAAAGCGTCGTAAGAGCGTTGGATAAGCTATTTTGGCGTTGTAAAAATGAATATAGGTATGCATTGCACAGCGTTGGATAAGCCATTCGTTGTAAAGCGAAGCGTTGTAAAACGAGGACTGCCTGTATTATGCATTTTAATACTTATTTCTGTATTTATGCCTATTTCATCATATTTGTGCAGCTCGTACTTAAACGACGAATATAATTCTGGACCAATTCCACCGTTTCTGCGAACTGTACCGAGTTATAAAGCAGCGTTTCATAAAGTGATACATTTTGGTAAGATTATGCCAAAGAGCTTGCAATCTGGAGTTGTGTTTCTCACAAGAAGATATATCACAGCGCAAAACAAAGGTATTTATTTTGGTGTCTGGGAAAACAGGAAGGGCCACAGAACACAGTTTTGAAGACCTTGTAGAATCCGTATCTGAAGATACACCGGGAAGGAAGTTACATTTGGAATCACTAAACAGGAAATGTTTGCTTTTATTCCTACTTCTTCCCCCCTGGAAGATTATACAAATGTTTTGCATTTTTTTTTTTAATGTTAAGAAGTGGTGTATACCCGTTGCTGCCCAGAGGAACCTGCAACCCTACATTGAATTTCTGTACTAAATGTTTCAGGCAATGAAAGGGTTAACAATAGTGTTTGCACTGTATTTAAATGCCAACGCTTATTCTACTAGGGGCATTCCCGTTACACAAAATAGTTCTCCGATTTGCACTAAAAAGATACACAAGTCTTTACCTCCTAAAGCTGCAGTCCTGCCACAGCATAGGAGTTTAACCGATACCATGTTAATATGTTACCCCCTCAGTACCGGAAGGTCACATGTGGTTGCGGGCAGCTCTCCCGCTGCAACAAGGTCGCCGCTGGCGTTTGGCCGCAGAGACCTGCAGTCGCTCCGCCGGAGGCCACTTTTATGATGAGGTAAGTTTTAGGTTATGGGGTTAACGTAAGAGGTTTTATCTGTTACGTTAGGGGGTTAATTTAAGGGGGTTTAGGGGTTAGGGTAGGAGGTTAATTTAAGGAGTTTTAGGGGTTAGGGTAGGGGGTTAATTTAAGGAGTTAAAGGGGTTAGGGTAGGGGGTTAATTTAAGGAGTTTTAAGGGTTAGGGTAGGAGGTTAATTTAAGGAGTTTTAGGGGTTAGGGTAGGGGGTTAATTTAAGGAGTTTTTAGGGGTTAGGGTAGGGGGTTAATTTAAGGAGTTTTAAGGGTTAGGGGGTTAATGTAAGGAGTTTTAGGGGTTAGGGTAGGGGGTTAATTTAAGGAGTTTTAGGGGTTAGGGTAGGGGGTTAATTTAAGGAGTTTTAGGGGTTAGGGTAGGGGGTTAATTTAAGGAGTTTTAGGGGTTAGGGTAGGGGGTTAATTTAAGGAGTTTTAGGGGTTAGGGTAGGGGGTTAATTTAAGGAGTTTTAAGGGTTAGGGTAGGGAGTTGACTTAAGGGGTTTTAGAGTAACGGGTTAAGGTTTTTTGGGTCGGGGTATCGTTAAGATTAGGGGTTTCTCGGGTAAAGGCTAAGATTAGGGACTTACCTTGGAGGCAAAGCAACCGGTGGCTGAGTGTCCCTGTGGCGAGGTCACTGACAGCTAAACGCCGGCGGTCACTCGGTCGTGCCGAATGGGCCGCGATCAATGTCCCAGACCGCTGAGTATGTCCTGCTCTTTATTGTATAGTTAAAAATCATGGTTTTCTTAATATCTCGCCTTCTGGGGTTACCATGGTAACCTTTAGACTGCACTGGGCTCAGGGGAGAGCTCCACTTTAACCTTCCGGAACATTTTTCAAAAGCGTCGTATCTCCTGAACGGAGCCTCAGGTTGCAAAAATAAAAACAGCGTTGGAAAAGGCAGGGAGAGATCTCCTAAGGTCAAACTTTTGCCAACAGTGAAAAAGAAATGATTGAATATACAATACAATATATATCGCTCGGGTCCCGTCTGTCATTTTCAAACTATTGTATAGATAAGGTTTGGGCCTCATAAAACAGAGCATATAAGATAGCAGAGTCATTGGTACGATAGTCCCAGCTCACCGAGCTTGCAATATTGGTAAATTCCCACCTCCTAGTGCCGTGTATACCAAATCTGGATTTATGAATCTGTCTAGTAGCCAGGTGTACAGATTTATTTACCCACTGGCCACTGGTATTGGGCAACGGTGGAACTGCACTGCGTATACGCATCAACCTCCTGTCGTTGTGTACACAGTGGCAGCTAATGTGGAGCAGAGGGTGATCCATCTGTTCAGCTACTGTAATATCACTGGCGAGGAGGAGGGAAGTTTCCCATTGAGTGAACACCTGCCATTGAAGAAGAAAGCTCGCTGCAGTGATTTTAAATAGAGAAGAGTCAACAATTTGGACTCCAAAGTTATCCCCTTAGTTGCTGGCAGTAAATGTAACACAATTCTTAAAATGGGTTAACTGCACACTAAAGAAGGCTACTATGTATACACACAAGTGCTTCTCCATTGCATTCAGGTGCTATTCATTTTGTTTACATTGCCCTTAGGTTTGAAACAAAATGAAAAACAGGTCACCGGTCACTACTTTGAAGTACCAGCTTGTGTCGGTTTAAATATGCAGTGTTTGCCAAACAAATGTCAACACAAATACAAGCAAACTGTGACGTGTAAAACTGTCCCAGCTCCCTTCAACGGTGCCATTATTCTGACTGCACTGTAGTGCTAAATATCTGAAAAGTAATATTATTGTTGAAGGATTGTGGTACTGAGTTTTTATACGAGGTTCCTGTGCAGACATTGGAATCAAGCCTTCAGTTCGGTTGAGATTTCCCATGTCATGGTCCTTATTTTCTGAATTTCCAGTTATTAAATGATTTCCATGATGTGACTGTGCATGAGGCCAAGCCTCCCTAACCTACTGTGTGCAGAGATTAGCGCTCCACCGTCTATTCTGTATTCATGGCGTGCAAGTTGAAGCTTTCTCTACTTTGATGATGCATGCACTGGCAGCCTGTAAAATGGTGAATTTATTTCCAGATTGGCTTGCTGACACACAAAGCCCGACATGACCGGATATCTGAGAGAGCTTCTAGCTCCCTACACTCCCATTCACTCACTTCCATCAGCAGGTGAAGGACGTCTAACAGTTCCCAGAATCCCAGTGACTTCCTTTGGGACCTGAGCTTTTAGCCACGCTGCTCCCACCCTTTAGAACAGTCTGTCTCATTCAGCGCGAGAGGCCCCTCTCTGGGAATATATAATAACAGGCTCAAGAACTACCTGTTTACCCAGGCATTTAATTAATGAACGTTGGTGACATGGGTGTAAACAATGATTACATACTGTGCTACAAAATGTAGAATCCATTTAGATATCTAGATTAACGTCTTCATGTCTTGAAAATAGCATCTCCTCTCACTTCATCATGTTTGAGGGGTGAGGTTTAGCACCCTGAAACATGTTCTTTGCGCATATGGCATAAATAAATGAAGCTTATTAGCTCTTGCGGCACATATCAGCTGTTTTCTCACTCGCACAGAGTTGCACTGGGATCCAGGCAGAGGCGCCATTAAAAGGAATCATACAGCGAGTGTGCCAGAATCGTGTTTTGTGTCTGCATTACCGTAACAACATGCTGTGTGTGGGTGTGCAGGAATGACTTGCAAAGCATTTGCTTCCTTATTGGCAGAGGCACAGGTCCCTGCTGTTCTGCACGTCTCAGCCAGGAATTAGTGGAGCACCCTGCAGGTGATGAACTGTGTTTGCTACCTGTGATTCTGTTATTCCAGTCATCACCACTGGAGGCACCAGAGCTTCACTTTTATATTCATCTAATTCACTTAACAGTACTGGGCAATGATATACTACACAGGCTGAATGTGCCCTCAAAAAGCCAACACCTTATCCTTCCCGTTCACTAAGGCAGTGGACGATATGGGGGGAGAAATGGAGATGGGAGGGGGAAGACAGAGTGATGCGGGGGTGGGGGGCGGAGAGAGAATGACATCGAAGTGTGGGAGACACAAGGGGGGAGTGGAAAACATTGGGGGATTGGTTATATGGAGGGTAGAGAGAGTAACATGGGGGTGGAAATAGGTGACATAGGAGAGGGACTGCGTCTCCTGGTGCCCCTGCATTGCAGCCGTTGGTAAGAGCTCCTCTCCGCCCTCTCTGGTCAGCATCTTAATACATAAATACTGTCACACTCCTGTTCTTACCCTCAGAAATAGTATTGGGCCCAGGAGAGGAGCAATACCCTCTTCATGAGAATGCCTTCATAAGCCAGCTGCCCGGAGGGAGCAGCTCTGATCCGTGGCAGCACCAGCCCATGCCCCTGCGATACAGTGTAATATGTGCTCCCTGTAACTCCTCCCTATCGCGTCAGAACATAAACACGCCCTACATGACCAGCCCAATGCAAAGAGCATTAACGGGGTCAAAATAGCTTGATACATTGGCAGACAGGGAAACTAATGTTTGAAGTGTATTTGTGTGTCAATTTTAAAGAACAATTCGATTTCTTTTACATCCCTCTAAGTCCGTGCCCGGTTCACTGGTTGAGCTGTATTACAGGTGAAATCTGCGATGCTCCGTTTAAAAAGAGACATGTTCTTTGTTGATGTAGCCTTTTAATAATCGTTGTACTGGAGCTGTTGGAACAGAAGAAACACTCGCACTCAAAGGACTCAAAGAAGGATCCCTGGCACTGAAAGCGTTAGAAGATACTATCAGCATCTTATAAACGCTGTCCTGACAAGCCAGGCAAAATTATTTCCAACTGAAAAGGAGCAGAAAAAACACATTTAACAAGATATGACACAAAGCTAAAGCATGTCAGGAACAATTAGAGCTGCATAATCAGTTTGCCTGTGATACAGCCCTTATTCACCCCCTATAGCACAGGCTTCTAACATCCATAGTATCTGTCCTATGCATTCCTGAAAATGCCATATAATCCTGAAGCACGTAAACCTCTTCAGATGAGAATTGCATGCTTGGAACAATACTTAACATGCTGCATTAAAGATGGTCATCTGTATGACGTGGTAACGGTCATAAGCGTTTTCTCTGGGGAGAGCAGAGTTCCTAGAAGCTTATTGGGGTAATTATTACCTTTGCTGACCCTTTCACTTCTGTAACATCTTTTTGTTTTTTACCGTTTGTAAGATTTGCCTCATAACTTCTGATTTGATGAGAACTTTTATTTTACACGCAGAGTTTAATCAACCTGAAGCCTATGCCTAAATAGCATCACAACAAATAGACAGAATGTACAATACACGCAGGTTTTTTTTCCTCTTTTTTTGCTAAGGATCGGTGCCTTGGGGAAAAAATTTGTGCCGATGCAGAGTTGAAACCTGTGCTATGAACTCGTTCTTAGAAACAGTCACTTACCCTGCCATGTACTGACAGGTCCCCAAAAAATAGGTTGGCATTCATATTCTCACAAAATAGAAAACTACTGGAGTATTTCAAAAGGTTATTTTTTTTTTACTAACTAAATTGTGCTGCTCTTTAAAGAGCAAGGCATTTTGTATGTGCAGCATCCTATTCCTGGCTTCTTTAAAGAGATATTGAGGGCCGATTAGGTAGAGCAAGGACAGTTACAGTAGTGCGTGGGTGACATGCTCCCCTTACCTGTAAGGGGCTTATTCTATACCTGCAGAAGTGGCCAAATGGGACGTTTTGGGCTGAAATTCCCTATTGACTCGATTGGCAGCTTTAGGCAGGTATAGAATAAGCCCCTAAAGAATTTAGGTTTTATTTGAAACATTACTATGCGGTATTAGCGTTTACTACTACGGGGCAAAATTCAGACGCTTGAAATACTGCCACTAGTTACTGTGCTGCTGGCCCTGTTTAAAGCAGCAGTGCCCGCTTCCAACACAAAAACAGTCTTTAAGAAGCATTTTTATGTTTTTCCACGATTACTATCCTGCTTGTTTTGGGTCTGCACAAGCGACTTTTTCTTCTTCTTGTACAGGCGGTCCTTGGTTATCCACCGGAACCCGTTCTGGAAGTAGCGCTGGATAGTGACACCGGTGTAAAGCGAGTCCCATGTTAATCAGTGGCGGTGAGCGTCGGATAACGCATTCCGGTGTCAAAAAACAGCACAGAGGGTTGCATTGTAAAGCGTTGAATACGCCATTCGTTGTAAAGTGAAACGTTGGATAGCGAGGACTACCCGTATTTAAATATAGATTTCCTATTAAAGAAGTAGTGGGAATGCATTTCACTGTAGCAAAATGTGGATGACAAAACCACGCTGAGAGGAACAGCATTACTGAATCGGGCGGCATAGACGCTTCATGGAGCAGGGGTTGCATTTCAAGGCAGACTACAGAGCATCAACGCTGCCCCCCTGATGTTAGACTGGATTATTTTAGGTCATTACTTTAGATATATTCGATTTTTGGCACCCGGAGGCAGGCTTTTTTTAATGCAAAATTGCTCATAGACATGCACAGATGAGTATCCTTCTGTTTTTTCTTCTTATTTGTGACATGACGTATGTTTTCTGTCATAAACAAATGGTGGGTGGTGGCTTTGTTTCACTTTTGCTCATAGTAATTAACGCTGATATATTGTTTGGTGATGGATGCTCCCTATTGCCTAAATGTTCCTTACCCGGCTTAATGAGATTGGCTATATTTGAGGCATAGTGAGCGTGTTGGTCTCTTTTTGGTGAGTTCTGTGGATACCTTGAATGTCTATACCAGGGCTTTGCAACCCCAGTTTTCAAAGGCCACCAACAGGTCAGGTTTTATGCTTCAGAATAGGGGGCTCACTGGGCCACTGATTGAGCCACCTGGGCTGAAGCAGTGATATTCTTAAAACCCGACCTGGTGGTGGCCCTTGAGGACTGGAGTTGGCCACACCTGGTCTACACGTTATTCTGATTGGGTCTCCTGGGGGACAGCGCACATCCTGCGTGCAACATTCCTTTACAATATATACCTGCACGAGCATATCCTGCGTGCAACATTCCTTTACAATATATACCTGCACGAGCATATCCTGCGTGCAACATTCCTTTACAATATATACCTGCACGAGCATATCCTGCGTGCAACATTCCTTTACAATATATACCTGCACGAGCATATCCTGCGTGCAACATTCCTTTACAATATATACCTGCACGAGCACATCCTGCGTGCAACATTTCTTTACAATATATACCTGCACGAGCATATCCTGCGTGCAACATTCCTTTACAATATATACCTGCACGAGCATATCCTGCGTGCAACTTTCCTTTACAATATATACCTGCACGAGCATATCCTGCGTTTGTGTACTGTCATACAAACAAAAGACGGGAGCCCAACGCTGCATCCAACTGACAAAACCTATAAAGTAATAAGTATAAAGTTTAAATACTTCCAAAATAATAATATTTACTTGGTTATTTAGTTAGACCATTTGGCCAAAGCGTCATAAGCCTGCATACCACGCCCAGGTATAACCAAAATGAATGCAGGTCCTACACTACACTGTGAACCCTTCCTTTTACCTCTGTATGAGGGGAAGCAACCACAGTGAGACCTGTCCATTCAGCAAAATCTTTATATTTAATTAATAATGCAAAGACTCTTTTTCACTTGAAGGAGTGCGTCTATCTTCCTTCATTTTACCACAAAGGTAATTTGTATGCTATTTAAGCTCTCCCTGATTACGTTGAACTGTTTGATAGGGATAGTCATCACGCAGAAACTGTGCTGTACAGTTAAGTAATACAATGACCACATTGTTCATGTATCATAAAAGGGTAAATTTAATGGAGAAATCAGTCAACTTGCTGCTTTTAGTTTCTCACATCAGTGGATAGTGAACAGTTACATTTTGTTCCATATAAAGACACTGAATGCCACCCAACTGATGTGAAGTATCGATTTTCCTCAGGATCATCACCTTGGAATTCCCCTGATTCTGTGCAGGAATACTGATTTAAAGCAAAACAAAGCGGAATTGGATTTATGCTACCCCACATAGAATAAAGCCTGCTTTGGCTGTTAAATGGTATGTGAATAGATGCATTTAATCTATTTTGTAACTGTGATGGTCTAATCATGGTGTATGCTCTTCCCAAATATTATTACTGTGAATAAATGGGTTATTAAAGCAGCAGTCCAAGTGGCTGTTTTGTGTTTTTTATTTAATTTTCCCCTTTAATATGTGCCTCAATACAAACCACACAATGATCAGTAATTCGCTAAGTTGACGATCGATCCGTTCTCCTGTGATCGATCAGCGAAGATTCGGCTCGGGGGTTCACTAAATGACTGCCAGTGCAGCAGAAGAGGAGCAAAGATGCAAAGTTCTGTGGGGAAGACCATGTGACCAGTAAGTCACTAGATACAAATGTGCACTGCTAGAGAGAGGGCAGGGCTCAAAAAGGGGTGTGCCAGAGCCTGTTTCAGATGAGGAAGGGGAAGTGACTTTGTAAATAGTTGCTATAGAAACAAAAAATGCTTGTTACATTATAATATATTAAAAATGTATTTTCTCATAGTACAGAACTGATTTATTTAAAAAAAAAAAAAAAAACACATGTAGGATATTGCTTTGACTGCAGCTTTAAAGCACTCATAAAATATGCAATTTTTTACTTTACTGTTTCTTTAAAATGTATTTTTAAATCATATGATTCATACTTAATCAGTAGAAACTGAAATAATAATTTCCTACAGAAGATAACAGCAACCATATGATACATTTATGACAAATCTAACGCTTCACAATACAAGATGTTTCTGGAGTGCAACAGTATAATTTAGTAATGACAGAAGCACACACATGAGCTTACAATACAAGCAAAGGCCAACATTTATATGGTAGATTGAATTGTGTGTAAGCTATAGATTTGAAATAGGGTGGGAACAGGTATCAGGGCGTAAACATTTCATTAAGGGCGGACCACTATGAATAAAGAAAAACGCAGTGTGACAGCACATAGACGATCCAGCGTGATATTGTACACGGATTGCGCACGTCAGCTGGTTTGCATTATTTCTTAGCACAGTGCTGGTTATGAATTTTACCCCTTCACTGATACGCCCAGAAATATGTTGATTCTTTAAAGTCCCACTTTCTTTCTGACACATCATCAAAGGACCTCCCAGAGAGTTCAGAGAAGCTTAGCAAAATAACTATTCTTTAGTATCTTATGCACTTTAGGGTTTAAACAAGATTGCACCCCTAACCTTCGCAATTAAAGGAAATCTCCTTTCTTCAAAACAGTCATGATACTCCTCATCGTTGTTTTTCAAGTTCATGGATCACTCCCTCCTCAAGAATTCCTATAAGTAGATAAGGGTAAAGGGTAGTTGGGATAACTGAAGTACACAGTGGGAAAGAAATTACATTATTCAATTGTAAGGATCCCCCAGGGTTTTGTGCTTTGATGATTTCTAACAAGACCATACTGTAAAACCGTAGAAAATGACGGCAGATAGTCTATTGGGCCATGCTATCTGCAAGTCATTTATACTCACTGGAAGTCAATCTCAACCAGCTTTAGCTTCATAGGCTGAAGTGGAGTATCTTGCTCCAGACACTTTACATTAAAATTGCAATTTTTGTTCCAGAAACCGCAAGGTTACGGACTTATGTACCTTCAAGTTAGTGGATCTTCCCATTTATTGTAAAGTTTTAGAACATACTTGCTCTGTTCTTTCCCATTTCCTTAAATGCTTCGTGGTTTTCTTGTGTCTATCCCCAGCATGTGGAAATCCTTTATTGTATTTGCTCTGCCAGCTTTTAATTAAATAAGGACTCTCACATTTCTTATCATTCTACAACCGTCACGATTCTCTGTCCTGTACCACAATTTATAACCACAAAAAGTCTAACATTCTTTGTCACACTGCCCTTTTCTCAGTTGGCCTTCTCTCTTGTACAGGTATTGCATGTCAATGGTTTATCTTTTTTTTCCCAAAAGCCAGTGCCAGGTGTCTACTGCGGTGTAATCTGATAATTATTTTTTAAGCTACCAATTATCATAATGTTTCTGATGTCTGAAGCATGGCGGCACCAGTGTGCCACCCAACTTCTGGTTCACAACCACAAGGTTGCTTGGGTAATGATTATGTGGTCACAATGTTTCACTTGATGAAATTAGGGGGAAAAGGATGGGCTTTAAATTCAGCCCAGGTCCTACTCACCGCTCAGATGTGATCACCATCTCATTTAGAAAACAAGCACACATGGTATAAGGCCTTGGTCCCGCTGCGTCCGGTGGCGCGTGCGGCTGCGTGCGCCACCAGCCCCTTACCTGCACTCTTTGTTTGTCCCCGCTGCCTCCTCCCTCTGTGGCTCACTATGTGCTGTGACACGTCAGCCGGCCAGCACTACCAGAAGAAGGTGTTCTGGAGCGTTGACGCGTCACGTTGTGCGCGTGTGAGCCAATGAGGAGGTGAGCAGGGAAGGAGCTCGTAGGGTGGCGGCCTGTTTTTTTTTTTTTTGCCGGCTCAGTTTAATTCAGGAGGAGGGAGCCTGGCCTCCGGGCTCCTGCACACCGGAGGAGGGTAGGGGGGTACGAACGGACAGACCCTCCGTTCAAACCACGCCTAACCACCCGCTCAAACCACGCCCCCCCCACCCGCTCAAACCACCCCCCGCTCCGGCTCCCGCTCCCTACAGACCGCAGATAGCGGTCTGTGCCTCTCAGCGCGCTGCCTGCTTGCAGTGCGGGCGCGCTGACTGAGGGAGCGGGGCCTTAGCCTTAGGCTCCCTGAACTTCACAAGACGCAGGGACGGGAGGTATTAGTAAGGGATCTAAATACTTGCAGCCTTGTTGGTACCTGCTGTGTCTCAATTGACACATTAATTATGAGCAGTGTATGTCTGTCATTTTATTTGACTTTCATAGAGCTATATAATGGAGCTAAGCCTGGATCTAACAATCTCTTCACTATAGTATGACAATTCTAATTTCAAAAGATAGACCAAAAATTATTTTATCCCAAGAATAACACTGCAATTTTTCGGTAGCCCCTTTGTCTTTTCGTTCCACGCAGAGTCTGGGTTGAGACATTCTGATTTTACTACTGAAGTACTGGGTTGAGACACCTTGTAGCACTGAGCGCACCTTTTGTCAGAGATGTCCCTGATGGGAGTTGAACTCAGGTCCTTTCTGCTCATATTCTGCAGTTCTTCCTCGCTACCACCAGGACTGCTGATCCTGACTGCCTTAGTCTGTAGACAACTCACTACAGATCATCACGAGATAATCACCTGCACCTGTCCCATGCCTCCAGCCTGACCTATATAAACCTCCTCTTCCTGTTCCTTGTTGCTTGTTTATACTGGTACTTCCTGGATAGACTAGCTCACTGCTCATTGTTGTTCCTGTTATTGTTGCCAGTCCCCTGCTTGCCCTTTTGACTACGCATCTCACTGCCTGCCCTGGACTTTTGCCTGTGACCCCGACTATGCATCTCGATGTCCTGCCTTGAACTTTTACCTGTGACCCCGACATACGCCTCTCGCTGCCTGCCCTACGATTTCCATCTACTGGGATCCACTCCACAGTTGCCACAAGACTTGACACCTCTTCATATATAATGTATGTTGGTAGCCGACCCGAAGCCTGTTTTTCTCTTTCTTGTGCATCTCTGAGATAATGTGACCTTTACTTTTCAAGCTCCCACAGTCTCTGCCGGCAGCAAAATGCCACGAATCATCAGAGCTTGTAGCAAACATGGAAAAGGAAGTGACCGAGCGAAAAAAGTTTCTAACTTCATGTATCCTTTCACTTCTCAGCTACGCGTCAAGAGAATCTCTGGACTCAAGCAAAGAGAGAGCTGTTGAAATATTACGAATTGCCGACCATTTTACTAAAGGTGTAGTCATACCAAGAAAAAGTGTGGCGCAATGGAATAGGCATTTATTTATTTATAAAATGTGTTACCAGGAAATAATACATTGAGCGTTACCGCTCATTTTCAAGTATGTCCTGGGCACAGAGTTTAGATGACAAATAATACATGGTTACAAATAAAGTTACATAAGTGAACAGGGTATACATTATATACAAGACATAGCATGCGCAGTTAGAAATAATATATATTATAGGCGTATGTAATAGTTACAGACCAGATTAAAGTGTGAGACAGCTTTAGTTTTGAAAGAACTTAGACTGGTGGCGGCTGTGAGAGTCTCCGGTATTGTTCTAGTTTTTGGTGCATGGTAAGAGAAGGAGGAGCGGCCGGATACTTTGTTGAACCTTGGGAACATGAACAGTCTTTTGGAGTCAGATTTCAGATGATAAGTGCTGCATGCGGTAGGGGTGAGGAGCTAGTTCAGATAGACGGGTAGCATGCCCAGAAAGTATTAGAAGGCAAGACAGGTGAACTTTGCGCCTAGACTCAAGTGATGGCCAATCTAGTTCTTTGAGCATTTCGCAGTGATGTGTGTTGTAGTTGCATTGGAGAATAAAACGTCATATTGAATTGTAGAGGGTGTCAAGTTTGCTAATGTGTGTTTGGGGTGCCGAGCCGTACACTATGTCCCCATAGTCGATAATTGGCATTAGCATCTGCTGTGCGATATGCTTTCTGACCAGCAGACTTAGGGAGGATTTGTTCCTATAAAGTACACTTAGTTTGGCATAGGTTTTAGATGTCAGGGTATCAATGTGCAACCCAAATGTTAAATGGGAGTCAAACCATACGCCCATGTATTTAAAACTAGTAACAGGAGTTAGGGTTGTGTTAGCGTTGGTTCTGATCTGGAGCTCAGACATTGGAAGCTTTAAAAATGTTGCGTTGGTCCCAAATACCATTGTTACAGTCTTGTCAGTGTTTAAAAACAGTTTGTTTTGGGAAATCCAATTTTCAAGTCTTAAAAAGTTAGATTGAAGTATGTGTTCAAGGTCGGAGATACTAGGGCTGTGTGCTTATAAGATTGTGTCATCCGCATACATGTGTATTGAAGATTCCTTACAAGCTGTAGGAAGATCATTGATGAACACTGAGAAGAGTAGGGGCCCCAGAACAGAGCCTTACGGGACACCACAGATGATATCCAAGGGGTGTTACTTGGAGCCGGAGGTAGACACATGTTGGGATCTACCTGACAGGTAGGAATGAAACCAGTTTAAAGCATGCTTCCTTATTCTAGAGCACTGGAGTTTGTCTAGCAAGATATCATGATCAACAGTATCAAAAGCCTTTGCAAAATCTAGGAATACTGCACCAGTGAGTTGTCCCCGTTCCATTTCACACTGGATCTCATTGCAAACTTTTAGGAGAGTAGTTACTGTGGAGTGTTTGGGGAGAAAGCCAGATTGGAATTGGCTAGGGAAATTTGTCTTGGTATAGTACTCGCTTAATTGGGAGTGAACACATTTTTCCATGACTTTGGATAGTATTGGGAGAAGATTGGCCTGTAGTTTGAGAAAGTGTTTTTGTCTCCACTTTTGAATATTGGGACAACTCTGGCTGTTTTCCAGGTCTTAGGGATATGCCTGCAGTCAGAAAAGAGTTGATTATCGAAGCAATTGGTCTGTTGCAGGATATGGGACCTTTTAATAGACCCCACATGCTGTCATAGGAAGAAGAGACGTGGGAAGTGTCTTTTGTTCAACTATAGGTATGAAAAACCAAGGTTAACCTGTTAAAATACATCAAAGAATGCAATACTACACCTGTTACATCCAGCCAGCTTGAACTAAACTACAGTTCTCAACAAAAAGCAAGCGTTAAAATGCACAGGTTTGATTCCTAACACTTCGTTGGGAAAGTATGCTAGCCATCTTAAACATTTTCAAAGTGAATTTCCCAAGGTCACAAGGAGTTGACACTATGTTTCAAACCAAGTTACTCACTTAGACCCAGATCCACAGAGTACACTCAGGGCTCGTAACAAACTGTTATCAAGATCAGTAATGAACATTATGTACCCTGAGGTTAATTAAAAGTAATTATATGCTAAAACAGCAGCCATTAATTATCTCATCTGCAAAGGCTCGCGTGTTTTTGGGGTGATCTATATAGCACTTGGGACTCCTATAAAATTGAACTTCTTCCAAAACCTGTATTTCAGGTTCTGGAAAGAACTAGCGCAGCATTTAGGTATGACCTATTGCTGGGGGCGTGAGATTCTCTGCGGTGGGGCGCGGCGGTTACAGCGGCCCCGCGCTCTTACGAAGGCATTTAGATTAAATGCCAGGGGAGCTGCGAAGGCCTCTGTAACTTCACTTACCTTGGCTCAGACGGCTTCTGGCGACGTTGCCATGGCAACGTGACGTCACAACGCTGGGGCCAAGGTGAAAAAGATTTCGCACCCCTGCCCTTTTGCATTGTTAAATCCTTGCCTTAACTATAATTACGATACCTTTGTCTCCTACCTTTTTTGTATCAGTTTTAACCTGAAGTACAAGATGATGAGTCACTGGTGTTTTTCGGTTATAACCTAAAACCGGAATCCCTAACTAGAACAGAGCTCATTTGTTGGGCTTTGTTAGAGGGAACGCCTGTTTTGCATATCATTATCACTAACTTCCATTTTAGTTAACGAAAGGCCCGTTACGGCTGAAAACAGCACATAACTCTGTGTTACTGATCTTTGAAGATACATGTAAGCACTTAACTAGGCGTTATCTCAATGATGGAGCTCTGCACACCTAGGTCTTATAAGGCAGTGAAATTACCACTCCTTCGGCGTCAAATTATGTTGTGCGGGGTCATGTGACGCAACGGTGCCATGGCGACGTAGAGTCTGGGGGGGGACAGCGTGTGAGGGATTCCTGCAGAACAGTAGGAAACAATGTCCTAGCGGGTGTGTGGGAAGATGGGCCTCTAAAAGTCGGAGCACTGGCACAGCTGAATCGGTGTTAGTTCCGCCACTGATTCCCCACTTTTATGGGCTTTCTAGCAGTGAATGTGTTCCCTCTCTTCATAGACTAAGTGCCCTAATCAGATTTCAGTTTCCAAACTCTGTGTCCCCGTTGTCAATTTCTCATTATTACTGTTCCTGCAAAATCCCTCGCATCGATCTCTCTTCACTTGTACTTACGCTTTTGATTAGCTTTTGAAAAAAAAAAACGCCTGGCTTCCAGAGCGAGTCAATTTCATCAAATCAATACAGCAGGGGCAGTGAAGAGAATGGCTAGGATAGTGTGTGCATTTCTCTGCAAGCCTTCCCCAAAATACATGCTCAGAATCTGTAGGGAACTAGCCTGGTATCTTGATTGGCATTTAACCCTTGACAGGTGCGACCATTTCAAACTAAACTTGAAATCAGTAACCCCCAGATAATTAACAAAATACCTCCCCTCTGTCGTTTTAAATCACTTCATAGTGATGGATGAATGTAATATGACCTCATCCACATATTGCTCTGTGCTCTTCTGAACGGCTGCACAAAATTGATGTTCTTGTTTGCCCAGGTAATGTTAATTCCAATAGGAGCAATGTACGAGTCCTTCAAAGGGGCTGCATGTGCCTGAGCTGCAGAAAAGACTTGGCAGCTCATGAAAGACGTTCAAAATACACTTCTGAAGAATTCCTACGTTTTTCTTTAAACAGTACATTTTGCTTGCCCGTCCGTCAGCAAAAGGGTTAGAGGTGCACGTTTTTAAAACGGGTTTTGCGGAAAACACCTGCAGATTAAAAATATTTCGCCTCTGCACTGTGGGTCATCTATTAAAGTCTCGTGACTGCAAAACTCTGGGTAAATATTGCCCAGCTTTATCATAGCAACAAATCCGATTCCTTTCAATGGGAAGGTTTATCCCTAATAAATCTGGTGAAGTATTTTGTGCCTCACTTTTGCATTACAATATATAGAAATAACTAAAATGAACTACAAAGTAAATAGTCCTGTTTGAGATCAACCATAGTGTATGCAATAATGTTCTTATGCACGTGCTCCCTCAAGCGGTGTTCCCAAGCCTCTTGTATAACAAGAAGACATCTTAGAAAATGTGGAAGAGCACACAGACACCTACTCTTGTGTCATTCCCTTTATTGAAATTGAATATACAAATACTTTTGTGCACTCACAAAGATAGTGCTTGATGAAAATCACATCATCAAGTAGGGTCCTTCACTGTCCAAGTCACCATGGCCGGCACCGATGGCTACTGGGTGTTCCCCCGCTGTGCATTTACATTGGTCTATCCTCGTGGACACAGTGTCCCAGCTGGATAACATCATGCATTGGGGACTCCCGGAACCGCACTGCCGATGTGAGCCTTCCCGTGTACTTAGCTCTACTTCACTGGTTTCCATCCTTTTTTTGGCTAAGGAACCCCAAGTGAAATTCAGCAGACTAGCAACCCTCTCTAATAGCGCGTCTGAAATCAGATGCACTGTAAGGAACCCCAACCCTCTCTAATAGCGCGTCTGAGACCAGATGCATTGTAAGGAACCCCAACCCTCTCTAATAGCGCGTCTGAGATCAGATGCATTGTAAGGAACCCCAACCCTCTCTAATAGCGCGCCTGAGATCAGATGCATTGTAAGGAACCCCAACCCCCTCTAATAGCGCGTCTGAGATCAGATGCATTGTAAGGAACCCCAACCCTCTCTAATAGCGCGTCTGAGATCAGATACATTGTAAGGAACCCTAACCCTCTCTAATAGCACGTCCGAGATCAGATGCATTGTAAGGAACCCCAACCCTCTCTAATAGCGTGTCTGAGATCAGATGCATTGTAAGGAACACCGACCCTCTCTAATAGCGCGTCTGTGATCAGATGCATTGTAAGGAACCCCAACCCTCTCTAATAGCATGTCAGAGATCAGATGCATTGTAAATTCTTCTGTATTTGGTACAATTTTCAAATTACCTGAAATTGCAGAGAACCCTTCAGGGACGCCCGGGGAACCCAAAGGTTCCTTGGAACCCTGGTTGAAAAACACTGCACTACATATTTAGCGGTTGTGTCCCGCTGTCCCAGGAGCACAAGCTGCCTCGAGGAGACCGCAACAGCATCCAGAGAGAGCAGTAGCTGGGAAGACCCAACTTGATGTGCTCTTTATCAAGCACCGTCTTTGTGACTACATCGAATTATTTGTATCTCAATTGTGATGTTAGTGAAAGGGTAGAACATGACAGCAGGTATATGTGTGCTCTTCTGTCTTTTCTAGAATTTGATAAATAACCCTCTTTATTTAAAATTAGGCTTGAAAACGATCCAATAAAACAGTACGAATTAAAGCGAGACATTTCATTCCTATGAGAAATAAAAGGCAGGTATTTCTGGAGGACTGTAGCACGGGAAAATAGGAGATAAATCCATGCTGAGAGTATAGAATAACTCATTAAAAGCCTCAATATGTTTTTCTTTAATTATATTTGACAAATGACACCTTTAACAATTACCAACCCCGTCACTAATCTGATACATTATAACCCTTCATACCTACATCCCTCACTCTAAAGGTAATGTTGTAATGCAGAGGCTCACGCTCTAAAGGTAATGTTGTAATACAGAGGCTCACAACCTTTTATATTGTGTAACCCCGGCTAGAAAATATTTCCTCTAATTAATAAATATTATTGCCGACTCATCAGAGTCTCGCTAACAAAACTGGGACTGATCCCAGACAGTATATAGTGACCTGAGCCCGTGGGGGGGACAAACGGCCCCAAACTGCCCCTCAGTGTGTGCAGGCAGCATGGGGGGGGGGGTGTTTTTGACCCTGTGTGGCCTACATGCGCTTGATACAAGTGGAGTATGTGAGTATTTCCACTTGTCTACATTCTTTTAAACCTTATAAAAACGGTATTATACTAGGTTTGCCTCGCTTTTATAAACGATATGGAGAGATACTACGGAGGAGAATCTCCAGGGAATCCATTCTCATCATTTCACCTTTGAATTGAATCCATAAACGCTTGAATCTGCACCACGTGAGTGCGTCTTTTCCCCACCTTTGATAGAGCAATTACATATTGCACTTTATATTTTTCTATATACCACGAGAATCACACATCGCATATCTTCCATCAAGAAAACATACTAAAGAATATACTGCACTATACGTCTGAAAATAATTCTGCCTTTTTTTTAAAGCCCTATTTTGAATTTGTATTACTTTTTAAAAAATATATTGCTCTATTTCTTTTGCCTCTTTTTGTTATATATATCCTCAATACATTTGCGCTCCTTTTTGGTTAGAATGGGTGGTACAGCTGTCAATCACTGCGGGACCTTCCGCAGTCATGTCCCACGATGCCTTGCTGCTGTGAATGCAAAGCATTGTGGGGAGCGACTTTGGAAGCACCTGCTGTGACAGCGATCCTACCCCACGCTAGGGTGCAGTTTGGGGCCTTACAAAGTGTGCAGTTACCAGACGGCTCGGGTACCCCACTACACTGTCTGGGAGCCGCCAGTACAGATTTTTGGGGGGAGAATCCCTGGGAGAGACCTCATGTACCCCTAGGGGATCCCGAACTCCCTGTTGGGGACAACTTTTGTAATAAAGTTGGTGAAGGAAATTATACATGAATATCTCAAAAACAAAAGATGCTTACCGGACACTCCAGGCTGTATAAATATATAATCTTTATTTTGCTTTGGTTAATACATAAAATACATTTTTTTACGACTACATATGAAAGCTGAAAAAGTTTCAGTGCATACATTCTTTAACCCTGGTGCTTCTGGAGGGACCAGCGCTGCATGAAACGGAAGACAACTCCGCCACAGAAGGGTTTACAAGACCAGACACATACATTCCACGTGATTCACATACTAGATGGCATTTTAATTGTTTATATCAACGCAAAGAAAACTAGGCCGTGTGAAGGTTCATTTATTTGGCTTCATTTACTTTGCTATGTCAATGACCCCTGAGCAAATGTATTGTGCTAGAAAGTTCAGCCAGGTGGAAAGAGTTAAAAGAGGAGTCCAAGCAGCTTAAAAAAATTAATCATTTTTTCCCCCCTTTTAATATATGCAGCTTTTGATTACCTATTTAAAATAAATGATAGTTGGAATTGATTACCGCTAAGCAGTATTGCAGGTTTTCTTAATTCAGGAGTGGCCAACTCCAGTCCTCAAGGGCCACCCATTGGTCAGGTTTTTAAGGATGTCCCTGCTTCAGCACAAGTGGATCAAGCAGTAGCTCAGTCAAAGACCGAGCCACCTATGCTGAAGCAGGGACTGATTGAGCCACCTGTGCTGAAGCAGGGGCATCATGAAAACCTGACTTGCTGGGGGGTCTTGAGGACTGGAGTTGATCACCCCTCCCCTAACTGCCTTGGTTATTAAAATGTAATTAAAGTTAGCACTTTGGCAGTGGTGATAAAACTGTAGTTTATTGCTGCTTCAGCACTGTAATAGTTACAAGTGGAAATATTGAATTATTTTTCTTTGAGCTATTGCTCTGGTTGGGTCTGTGGTACCCGCAACAATGTAATTTAATCAGATATTAGAAGATTAAGATATTGCTACAAATCTGATTATTGTTAACGAATGGTATGGAAAACTAGGGTTTATTCAATAAAGTATTCATGCAAATATCGACTGTTAGTGGCCATTAACTTAAAGCATCATTAACAATGGTTTCATACTCGTAGAATAGGGAATTATCTACACAAACATATTGTCGTAAACATCTGGCAACCAGAGGCACTGGAAATATTTCATTGGAGGCCACCTTATAGCAAAAATAAGCTATAGATTTTGTACAGAAGCGACTTGCTAGCAGTAACTTTTTGCCGGTTACTAAGCTGCTTGGTGGAATTCTGTTCTATTGTTTGCCAATTTATTTAACCCCTATTCACTGCCAACGTGTTGGAGGCTTCATGGCAGCAAATGGGCTTTTAAAAAGGCACTGGTGGTTACTCAGGACCTTTTGGCATTGGGTTTAACCCCTTTGTACATTAAAGATACCCCACAGATATTAATCAAAGCGGATGGTTCCATAAATGACCTACATAATATTTCTCTGAATAGTCAGAGTTATTATTACATTTTAATTGTGGCTAAAAGGTTCCCAGGAGCTGCGGAGAAAATAGTGGATATATTAATTTTATGGAAATTATATTTATACCCGAGACGACTTGTTTAATGTATTCTTCGTAGCAGTTAGTAAAGGTGTTGGGCATAATAAACGGGTCCTTTAGCCTAGTGTTGGTTTATTAGTATGTTAGGATTCATCAGTTGGAACACACAGTACTAACAGGGTTTAGACCAGGGGGTGGGTAACTCCAGTCCTCAAGGGCCACCAACAGGTCTGGTTTTCAGGATATCCCTACTTCAGCACAGGTGGTTCAATCAGTCCCTGCTTCAGCACAGGTGGCTCAATAGGTAGCTCAGTCTGACTGAGCCACCTGTGCTGAAGCAGGGATATCCTTAAAACCTAACCTGTTGGTGGCCCTTGGGGACTGGAGTTGCCCGCCCCTGGTTTAGTGTTAACAAATGAATAACCATCCCCTGGAGAGAACTTTCATCTTTCTATATTACAACAGCAAACAGGGTGAAGCTGTGAGCAGATTCGGAAATCTCCTTTATCCGCTAACAACTGACCATTAGTAAGAGGCCAGCAGCCTAATACCAACCAAAAATCAATTAGGAATCCCTGAGAAGTTAGAAACGAACAGAAAACACATCTTGACATAAGTCCCTGTCTTCCCATACGGGTACAGCCACATCGTTCTATTTGTGGGTGCGGCAAATAACCCTGACATTGTAATGAGCTAGCGAAGGCGGCTATTTAAACCGAATGGTATCGCCAGATGGCTTTTAGCGGTGATAAGGGCTGATACAATGCAACCATGTTTAATTGAGTCACACAACGTGCAAATCATTGGATTATGGGACTTTTCCAGCAGTGGTTTTACTTCCCCAGTAATAAAGTAAATGTACAAATTACAGTAGTCTGCATGCCGAATCAGCAGAAATGAGAAATATGAAAATAAGCACTGTGCTTAAATGATACAGTTCAGTGGGCCCCTCGTGGCTCATCGCTTTGCATGGCATGAGACAAGTGGTCTCCACCACATTTGGAAACTTTCATAAATTGCATGCGTTTTCCTTCAGGCTAAAGTGCAACAGATAGTAACTTGGTAATAGACAGGGCCTACCCAAAGTGGGAGGGCGTGAGAGGAGGGTGGGGGTGAGAGGAAGGTGAGCAGGGCGAGAGGGAGGTGTGCAGGGTGGGAGTGAGAAGGAGGTGAGCAGAGTGGGTGAGAAGGAGGTGAGCAGGGTGTGAGGGGGCGAGAGGAGGGTGGGAGGTGAGTAGGTTGAGAGGGAGGTGAGCTGGGTGGGAAGGAGTGAGCAGGGTTGGAGGGAGTGAGTGGCTGGTGAGCAGGGTGAGAGGGAGGTGAGCAGGGTGGGAGGGAGTGAGTGGGAGGTGAGCACGGTGGGAGGGAGTGAGAGGTGAGCACGGTGGGAGTGAGTGGGAGGTGAGCACGGTGGGAGTGAGTGAGAGGTAAGCACGGTGGGAGGGAGGGAGTGGGAGGGAGTGGGAGGTGAGCAGGGTGGGAGGTGAGCACGGAGGGAGGGAGTGGGAGGTGAGCAGGGTGGGAGGGTGTGAGTGGGAGGTGAGCACGGTGGGAGGGAGTGGGAGGTGAGCACGGTGGGAGGGAATGGGAGGGAGGGAGTGGGAGGTGAGCAGGGTGGGAGGGAGGGAGTGGGAGGTGAGCAGGGTGGGAGGGAGGGAGTGGGAGGTGAGCAGGGTGGGAGGGAGGGAGTGGGAGGTGAGCAGGGTGGGAGGGAGGGAGTGGGAGGTGAGCAGGGTGGGAGGGAGGGAGTGGGAGGTGAGCAGGGTGGGAGGGAGGGAGTGGGAGGTGAGCAGGGTGGGAGGTGAGCAGGGTGGGAGGGAGGGAGTGGGAGGTGAGCAGGGTGGGAGGGAGGGAGTGGGAGGTGAGCAGGGTGGGAGGGAGGGAGTGGGAGGTGAGCAGGGTGGGAGGGAGGGAGTGGGAGGTGAGCAGGGTGGGAGGGAGGGAGTGGGAGGTGAGCAGGGTGGGAGGCAGGGAGTGGGAGGTGAGCAGGGTGGGAGGGAGGTGAGCAGGGTGGGAGGGAGGTGAGCAGGGTGGGAGGGAGGGAGTGGGAGGTGAGCAGAGTGGGAGGTGAGCAGGGTGGGAGGGAGGGAGTGGGAGGTGAGCAGGGTGGGAGGGAGGGAGTGGGAGGTGAGCAGGGTGGGAGGGAGGGAGTGGGAGGTGAGCAGGGTGGGAGGGAGGGAGTGGGAGGTGAGCAGGGTGGGAGGGAGGGAGTGGGAGGTGAGCAGGGTGGGAGGGAGGGAGTGGGAGGTGAGCAGGGTGGGAGGGAGGGAGTGGGAGGTGAGCAGGGTGGGAGGGAGGGAGTGGGAGGTGAGCAGGGTGGGAGGGAGGGAGTGGGAGGTGAGCAGGGTGGGAGGGAGGGAGTGGGAGGTGAGCAGGGTGGGAGGGAGGGAGTGGGAGGTGAGCAGGGTAGGAGGGAGTGAGCGGGTCAGGAGCAGATAGCTCGCGGCTATAGTGTTTCAGCATGCTCCACCCCCCACAGTTCCCTTTAATAGTCCCAAGTATCTGCTCAACTTTAAACGAGGGCTGCCTCAAGTAGCCCAGAAACCCAAAGAGCTCCGGCCAGCCCAAGTTTTGTAGGAATAATTGGAATCATCAGCTTACCTAAGCTTCCAAAATTCAGTCCGTTAAATTATTTTGTAAGCCTGTCCAATTAAGTACAAAGTGAGCCTGAACCTTTTAAAATAGCCGCCCCGTAATCTTATTCTTTGTGACTTTTGAGACGATAACACACAGTCCCGTGTTACATTACACTGTGGCCGGGAGTCAGGAAGCCACGGTGCGGGACAGCGCCACGGATCTGAAGGTTACTGCCATGGACTTGAATGGCAGTTATCGCCAGATTGGGCGCGTGACGCAATACGTCCCGCTTCACGACTCCCGGCATGTGCCTGTGATCAGGTATGTGTGTGTCATTTCTCATATGGGTAAAACGGTTATGACATGATTCATAGGTAAAAGTTCTTGCTCTAATGGAAGTCCCCAGATATAAAAAGGCATTGCAAAACATTAGAAAAACATCCCAATATAATAGCAGAAATAAGTACTTTAACATACACATAAATGAATATATTGAACGTCTAGTAACCAGGGCTTGCCCTGCAAGCATGTGGCGGTCGCCAGGATTTTTGTATTTCAATTAAAACTGGAAATAAAATGCCATATATAAAATTGTGAACCACATTTTTGCTATATAAACTTTATACATCAATAGAAGGGTCAATATTTAAATTAGAGACAATAGACCAGAGATATATTAGTAGAAATACAAAACCACATACATCGTAATACTTTAAGGCAATATTTTGTTTGTTTTTTAACATATAATAATGAAAACGTTCCTTTAACAGGAGAGAAACACAGATAAACTCTTTGTTGTCGGAGTGGTCTGCACTGGAGAACTAAACAAGATTAGCAACCAAAAGCACTGGTCTCAAACATCCCTGCCGTTTCCATAACTGTATGGGGACATGGCATTTACTGTAGCTGGAATGCATTAGGCTGCGCTTGTAGTGTCGGCGACGCGACGTCAAAACAAATGCATTGTCGGCGCTTATAGTGCACGCGACGGTGCGACCAAGCGACAGCGCTACCAAAAATCTGGTAGTCACTGTTGTTTGATTTTTTTCAGCGACGGTTTCTCCTTGTGGCCAATCAGAGCGCTTCTCCGTCCCTCTGCCTTCCCCCTTTCTGACGTCACTGGCCGTGTAGCCAGCGACGTCGCCTAAACTTAAATTACAACTATCACAATGGCGACGGGTGACGTCATCGGTTGCGTCGCCGGCTGTATAAGCGCAGCCCAAGGATCCTTTTCTCATTGCAACATTGAAACAACGCCTGCTAAATATTAACCTCCCTCACATCACCCATTACTGTGATAATCTGATGGTAACCCAGTTCCTGGAGTGCTGTATTGCCAAATCGTTGTTTATATCCACTGATAAATGATAAAGTCACATAAGTGGTAGGTGCCTTTCGTACTATTAAGTTAGTAATCTCGTCCACGTTTTAGACGGAGGCCACTATGAGAGGTTGGTTTGCTGAAACTCTGAGCCACGAATACATGATGCATAACACCTGTGAAGGAGCACAGCAGGGAGGAAAAATAAGGACATTTTTCTTCACTGCTGACAAACAAGACATGTTTATTCCGTTATAGGCACGTCTTGGCTTGTCTAAATTTTCCGGCTCTCTGCAGAAAGTCTAGTGAGAAGACAAACCGGGAACGTATGGGTTTAAAATGGTTGTTGGCAGCTGGCCGTGAAATTGTGCTATTAATAGGTATCCAAGCACACAACGCAATATGGAGGGAACAAGGCTGCCCTTCCCTGGACAATATAGCTGCTGGCAGACGTCACCAAGAATATATAAAGCAGCGCATGAACACACTGCTGTTCCCAAATGCTGTACCTTATTCTCAGCTGGCGAACAAACAATAAACGGTAGCAGATTTCTACTTCCCTGGTAGGTAAAAACCAACCATGGGCGGTTGTTATACTGTAGGAATACGTTAACTATGCTGCCAAAGAGGCAGTCCCGGTCTTTAATACAATGATCGATATATATTAGAAATTGTGCTGCCAAAAGGTCAATTTTGAACATTTATACATTGGCCCACATTCAATATGGTGGGAAGCCAAATCTTCATATGAATGTTGTTCAGAGCTTCCCTGACATGGAGAACATTGAATAGGGACCATTGTGTCTTTTGGGTCGATTGATTGTGGAAAGAAACGAGCCTCTGCCATTGGATTCAACCTCTTACCTGATCACATCTGTGGCCTCAGGGTTTCGTGATATAGAACTCGGATGTGGCAATGAAGCACTGTGCGTGTTAGGTTACCATCATTTATCCTTTTTTTTTTTTTTTTTTTAAAGAGAATGGACAGGAGGTTATATGAATTGTATGACATGACAAACATTGAACATTTTCCACGGTACATTTTTTGGCTCATACCAAGTTGAACAATGAACACAAGATAATTACTTATCGTGTACTTGCCTTTAAACTTGTCACAATAAAATAAGAACAGAACAATATTTGTTTGACTTGCCATTTCACTGCGGAAAAAGAGCAGTGTTATTAAGAGTTATTAAGGCTTCGTCTTCCTCTCATTTCCATCCACATTTGTGGTTAGTTAGTCTGTATTTCAATGATTCTATAAAATATGGAACTTACATTTTTGCCACAATTGGGTAATGTTTCTTTGACTGGCCAAATGCCCAGGCGGCTCAGGAAAGCTCACTTTCTGGCTAACAGTTACCCTCGTAGCTAAATTGTAACAACCTAGCTTTATTTTGGTTTGTTTTAACATGATAAAATCTGGCAGTTATTACTGCTTGAGTTGGTGGACTACCGTTATTATCTGTCTGTAGGCCAAGCCCTGCTCTTGACTATAAACTCTTGACTATAAAAAGTCCACAAAAATGTGAGTAAACCGAATGAAAAAGAAGTAAAGTAATACAGAGATGCATTAATGTTGATGCAAGTTTTACATTTTTAGTTTGGTTATTGTGCTAGGACAAATGGTGCTGTGTCAATTTGTTGCCAGTATCATCTTCTGGAAAATACTTTTAAAAGTACTTCATGAAACAGTGTTCCCATCTAGAGGACAGGCCAAGACACATGATACGGATCGATATCCACTTTTCTTTCTCGGCCAGTCATGGACCTCATGAATGCCTTGCAAATGTGGTTGCATTGGAGGAAAGGAAACTGTAGGTTGGACCAACAGAAATACGCTGGTCTTGTTACACTGGAGGGGTGGAATAATGGATGACAGAGTTATAATCTGGGGGTGGGCTGTGACACTCCAGGTTAAGATCCATGGGCATGAGGACAAGCTCTTCCAGCGTGAAGTCCAGTGGATCCTCTTCAATTTGGGCAGCTGGCTGGTACTTCACAAGGTTTCTGTCATTATCGCCTAACACCGACTCTCTGCTCTTGCTGACTGCTTTCATTCTGTGGAATATGAAGATCGAACACACACTATAAAAAATCTTGATGCGAGAATGCTGCTTCTCAAGGAACTCGTGTAATGCATGAAACCTTCTATAACAGATACCGCTTTCTGAATGTCACTAATATTGGTACGCTATACCATCATACACCATCACACTCCAATCACTGTTTACAACTATTATGGTTGCCTACTGTCTTTTTTGCATTGTGTTTAGTTGGGTCTGCAGTGTTAATTTGCTAAATAGCCCTCATCGATTGTTAACAGCCATTCACTTGGATAGTTGGTAGCGATTAATAATGACTATCCCACTTAAGTGAATAAACCCCTCAGATGACTGCCCAAGCTCTCTCAGTTTATAATTTTCAGGTATTGGAGTTGTCAAGAGAGATGAAGGAAGGCAGCAAAACATCTGTGTGAGCTGGATGTGTGCCCAGACATCTCACAGTGCGGATAATAGAAATGTAATTAGAGGAGCTAAAGGGTGGGGGGACTACAGCATTCTCCCCCCACCCAAATCAGAAAACCCAAGCCGCACGGACAACAGCATTAAGTGCGCTAAGAGTTTTAAAACATAGGCATCTGCTTTATCTTCACTTGTTACTATATGGGATGCCAGTCAGGGAATTATTCACCTACAGTGATCAGGTTAGAAAGTACTGTAGAGCATTACTGGAGTATTTCACAATGAATTGTGTGATTATATTATAACGGTAGTTTATTGAAGTAAAAACAATAGCTTTACAGGTTTGACTGCTCATATCAAACTTGCAGAAAGAAGATGCAATTATAGGAGATATTTATAACACATGTTGCTGATGTAACCTCCCTAGGAAGCCGGGCACAGAAGGTGACATTTATAACACATTTAGCTGATGTCGCTCTCAAGTGGCATCTGTTTGTTCTTGATTAGTTACATTGTTTATTAATCCTATGTAAACTGTATTGTATCACATTTAAATAAAATAATGAATGCCAAAGAGTGCTTGAACATTTTCCCCTTTATTTTTAACTTTTAGAGGGATCGCACCTTGTTGCCAAAAATGCCAATGCGACAAATGACCCCACGGGACACCGCTGTCCCCTCTAGCAAAGGAGGAGGTAAAGAAGCAGTGTGTGAGGATATCAGGTTTTCGGATTCATGTTTTGTCTCAGACATCCTGCGACCTGATGCTCAGTCAGTTTGCCAGGCGCAGAAAGCTAATACCCCCACAAATAAAAGGAACAGTGGGATCTGGCAGGAGAATGACAAACAAAACTGTCCGTGTTGGAAAACGCAATGTAACGATCCACAAGACGCTTTTATGTCAAGGAGAGAAAGTGTTTGAAATGCATCCAGGGTAAATGTTTTTGATGTATCATACAATGTATGCAGTTATCGAGTGCTACATTTTCTCTCCTCTCTAACTCTTCCCTGTTTGTAGCTTTTGGAAACGGTATGAATAAAATTATATTAGTTCACAGCTGTTTTTAAAGCCGACTCACGTGGATGGCCATTTGTGGTTCTGGCTTTTATGGTGTAATCCACTTTATTTAATCCACTCCATTTTTAACAAATAAACGACAGTATAAATCTTTCTAGGGGAAGTGATATAACAAGAGCTCTACATCAACAAGGCGGCTTCTTACCTTCCCTCGTGCTTCCAAAAGCATCCCATTAATACAATAATGTTCATAAGGGTGGGTAAGAGGGATACGGTATGTATCAAAAAGATTTCCTGGGTAAAAATAACCAGCACCAGATGTATTCACATCATTTAAAAAAGAATAATCTTTTGCTTTCAAGTATGTTTACAAATAGGTACATCTTATAATACCCAGTATACAGCAAGTGGAGTAAAGTATTGCACCCGTTCTTTATACGGGGGACATCTAACCCCGCAGCAGTCTTCATAACATCTCATCTCTCACTTACGCATGGGCGATGATTCCAAACGGCCATGACTGGGTCTTCTGTCGCTTCAGGCTCTTCATCTCCACGGAGGACAGGACCATCCCACTGTCTGACTCACTCTCCTGTGATTGAGAAACGAAAAACAGTTCACAAGGACGCTCGATTCATGCTACAGTAATCTGCCAAAGAGTTGATGGCATTTTAGCAATGGTCCCCACTCGAATACGAAGTGATTTTCATTATAGATCATGATGTCCAGGTATAGCACAACCAAAGGTTCATTCCCAAGAAAGATCTTCATGTCATTCTGGACTGCAGTGTTGGTGGTGATGTAACTCCTACTGTATATCAAAAATGGCCTTTTCAGTGTGCTTGTGTATCTTTGTCTTTTACTGTCAGTGTCAGTCCCCTTGCACAGCGCTCCTCTGTTTTTTACATAAGATATAGGCTTTTTTTTCTTGCGTTTAAAGATGATAAAATCCAGTCTTGTCTTCAACTACAATTGCCTTGTGAATTAGATTGACAGAATAAAAAATGCCAGAACAACTATTTAATTGTATATTTTTAGATTTTTTAAATATAATAAAGGACATATAAAACACAAAGGGATGGGGTACAAGACGGAATATATATACATATACAGTGGTCGACAAATCACCAAAAAATGTACTCGCCGAACAAAAAAATCTACTCGCCACCTAGTACCAAACGTGTGCTGCTTGGCCCAATAGGAGCTCGCCACGATGTTAAATCCACTCGCCCGGGGCGTGCAAATGTATAGGTTTGTCGAACACAGTATATATATATATATATATATATATATATATATATATATATATATATACACACACACACACACACACACATACATACACACACACACACACACACACACCTTATATTTACATGTGGATCTATGCTGTATAGAGTTGGAGTATCACTTATATGCAGCTTTACTCTGCTTCTGTCTATTTAATAAATGGCCCGGTTATATTTTTGAAATGTGGCAGCCAGCAAAGGCTCCAGGTGTTGAACTTTTAATTATAATTGATTGTATGGAGAGAGAGTGTTAGATTTGGCTTTGTGTAGCTGCCTATGATTATTGAACAGGGCAACATATGCATCATTAGGGGTATTTTCTCCAACAAAGTCTCAGTTGAACTTCTTGAGTGCCAGAGGGGCCTACAACTCATTACAGTACAGAGCAATGTATTACTGCCGCATTACTAGTTAAGGAGTAACATTTTTTAAATACTAAAAATATCCTAAATTGTTGATGTTTTTTTTCCTCCACATATATAAAGAGATCTCATTTCCCATCCCAAGAGATTACAGTAACCGTGTTTATATAGTAGCTGCAATTAATAAGCGAGCAGGCCAGTCAGGTTATTAATTACATCTCATAGAGAAGGCTTGGCTCAGTACACAGAGGCAGGTGGCTGTGCATTAGAGATGCAGCCTTGGAGCACATGAAAGGCAGCTTCTGGAAGAGATTAATCAAGGGTATGGCAAACCAGAATAGTGGAAGACTAAAGCTTTGCTTATTTACACAATGACACCCCCACTGTATGCCATTAATGCTGTAATTAATATGGAAACAGGATGCTGGGTTAGATCTGTTTTGTTCAGTGCTCAGTCAATGGATCAAGTTTCCTAAGAAGGTCAGATGTCCCTGAGCTCTGCGCTGGGTTTAATATGTTTGCATTTATTTTAAGACACAATCAATGTCGGCAAAACTATAATAGCTTGCAAGCCACGAAAGAGGTAAAAACAGGAGCGGCCTCTACATAAGCAAACACAAAAGGCACTGCCAAGGATAAACAACACAACATTCACCTTGCAGTACAGACAGAACACACAATGAAGCTCAGAAGTTTCCAAAGATGTTTGCAATCTCCTTAATAGCAGAAGGCTAAAGCTTTAGGGCGATTCTCTGTTACAAGCATGCTAATAAACATCATGCAGTGTATAAACTGCAGATATTTACATTCTGGCCTTGGACGTCTATGTTATTATTAGCATGGATTCTCCTTGAAGCTATATCCTCTACTGTTTAAAAGAAGGGGGGGTGTTGTTTTTTGCTGCTCTTCACATGTCCTTTTTTAATGACTATCTTATAATCTGCAGTATAGGCGGTTAACTCTTGCCTTGCTCAGTAATACAATGCTCAGGTATCTCAATTAGCGCATTTTAAAGCCGTATTTCGAAATGAGAAATTACTCTGCTTTACAGCAGTTTCCTAAATGGTACTTTTGTCTGAAGTACTTCTCCCCTTTAGGTGTTATTTGTATTATTTGTTATTTATATGATTGTCACGTGTATTACTGCTGTGAAGTGCCATGTACATTTATGGCGCTATATAAATAAAGACATACGGTACATACATACATACATACAACAGGTCAGGTATTCAGGATATTCCTGCTTCAGCACAGGTGGCTCAATCAGTGGCTCAGTCGAAGACTGCACCACTTGTGCTAAAGCAGGGATATCGTTAAAACCTGGCCTGTTGGAGGCTGTTGAGCATTGGAGTTGGCTGCCCATGCCAGCAATCTCTTAACGTGCAAATGTTTTGGTTACCCGCAAAACCAGACGTAGCAGGTGCCTCCCGAGGGCAGGTTGGGGTGTTCCTGCTGTAAGTGGAAGTTTACTTCTCCCTCTCGCGGTTTCTCCCAGAGGGAGAGGCTTTTCTGCAGGATGTGGATATGTGAGCGGGAACATGCTCACCCCAGCCCTTTTTGCAGAAGTGTTTACCTCGTTGAACACTTTGTCCTTTCCCACTGGCACCTCGTCAAACGTCTTCACACTCAACGGGCGGTTTTTGTTGTTGTTTCTAAAAACAAGAAGGGCCGCATGGTTAGCTGGACACCCACGTTCCTTTGATACTCTTTCCAATACCGCTATGCACACGTTGAGAGGCTTTGCTTTTTCATGCTCATCATTTTCCTGCTGTAGATGTCTGCAATGAATTCATTTGTAATCTGTGTAGACACTTTGCACAAGGATATAACATGGTGTGAAAAAACCCTGTTCTGTTTTAGTGTATACCAGGGGTCTCAAAATCAGTCCTCAAGGGCCACCAACAGGCCATGTTTTATAGATATCCCTGCTTCAGCACAGGTAGCTCAATCAGTGGCTCGGTCAGTCAAAGACTGCACCATCTGTGCTAAAGCTGGGATATCCTGAAAACCTGGCCTGTTGGTGGCCCTTAAGGACTGAGTTTAAGACCCCTTGTGTATACCAACTGGTTAATGTAATAGTGATTATTGAACTGGATAGTAAGAAGAATTATTATTATTTAATAGCTAATAATGTGTGTGTGTATATATATATATATATATATATATATATATATATATATATAAAGCAGAAAATAGCCGTGTTAGTCCAGTTGCGAATAAATGAATATATATATATATATATATATATATCGTTTTCAAATCCTTATGGATATCTACCGTACATTCTAGAGAAGTAGGTTTGTAATTCCAGAATAAATTATATGAGAAATCTGATGTAACGCATATATATATATATATATAGATATAGATATAGATATAGATACAAATACCTAGTCCCATATTTATAGGCAGGGGGGCTATTCTGAAGCAACATTTTCCCTAAATATCCTTAATTAAAAGTTTGAAGACGTTTCTGAGCACTAAACATTGTGTATTGTTTGTTTACCCTCAAGGATAGGTGCCACTACCATAAGGCAACAATAGAAGATCAATATGATCAGGGATTTTGACCGATTACCTATAATAAATGTTTGCTACATGCCAAGTACCATTTACAAAATAAGGTGATTACCGCACATATGAAATGAATTAACTTTCAAATGCATCTTACACTGCTATTCTCCAATGCTTTAGAAAGATTTGTCCATCAGCGACACCTACACTGAGCAGTGTAATCCCTCCTGCAAAGACTTGACATTACAGTTCTGCAGCCAACATCCTAATTAATATCCCTGAACGTAATCGGAGTATGGGGTTTAATGCTATTTCTCACCCAGCTTCCAAAGTGCTCCATCGTGTGACTGAACTCCTTACGCTGTGCCCATCGGGGACGGTTTTCACATTGGTTTCTCCATCAAGACACAAAGTGGTGTTTAGTGGAATATAGTCCTTCCCCTCCTACAGGGGTAATGTAAGAGAAGCACACTTCATATTAAAACTGCATGGTACGTATGTGCCACACTGCAAAAAAAAAGATGCTAAGCAACACAAAATACAGAGCACAGTGGGACTACGGCTTTAAAAGCTCAAGCGATTGACAGCTAGCAATGTTAGCAGATAATTGGAAAAAGAAGATTACAAAGAGCTCTTTTATCTAAACATGGTAATGTAGACTTGTTTTCATTAACAGAATATACATGATGCCATGGTTTCTGGTCACAGATGGGTGACTGGGCATCTCCGTTTCAAACCTAATCACGCAGTCTTTTCCCCAAAGGTTTCTTCCGGCCCCTTCTTTCTTCGCGGAGTTTATTTCGGGGGCCTGATGTCACATGTCTAAGTACTGACCCGCACGAAACATATACAGTGCAGGTTTCCTTAATCTTCTACTGCAGGGGCGGGCAACTCCAGTCCGCAAGGGCCACCAACAGGTCAGGTTTTCAGGATATCCCTGCTTAAGCACAGGTGGTGCAGTCTTCGACTGAGCCACTGGTTTAGCCACCTGTGCTGACGCAGGGATAGCCTAAAAACCTGACCTGTTGGTGGCCCTTGAGGACTGGAGTTGCCCGCCCCTGTTCTACTATATAATGTGCTTACATTTAACATATTTTTACTCAAAGTGCTGGGTTCCAGGGAGGAACAACCTCGAACATAAAATGAAAGGAATCATTTCAAACCTGTTGAACATTCGCCTGAAGGAGGTCTCCTAAGCGCTCCACCAAAACGGTGAAGTTGGGTCTCTCTGTGGGAACTCCCTGCCAGCAATCCAGCATGGTCTGGTAGCTAGGAGAGAAATACAGTTATGAGGGTGCCAGACAGAGGGATATGTAGCACAAGCTTGTAAAAGTAACACATTACAGACGGTTCCCGTGGCAGTGCCAATCGTTGACCTAAATCAAACTGGAAGTCAGGTTGGTAACATTGTCATTAATCAATGGCTTTCATCGGGATGCTAATATAACATTGCATTTCTAACCACCATAGGCAAGGCGTTTGTACTTGGTGACTGTCCATGTTTGCAGCGTATCATGTTGGCATAAAGGGAGTTGGCAACTTGTCATTGGAATTCACCACAGTTTGCTAATTAATCCTGAAAATGAGTTTTCCACTATTTTCAAAATCACAATAAATGCAATCTTTGTAGAGAGAGAGAAAAAAAAATCTGGGTCAATTGCATACGTGAAAACTAACATTTCTATGCAGTTTGTCTGGTCTAAATGATTTATTTATTGCCCAATGCTAGATTTGGGCTCTTACATTTCAGGGGTGCAGTATTCTGGGGGTCTCATCCGGGTCCCTTCCTTAAGTCTGCAGCAGAAGTCCTCATCTATCTGCACTCCTGGATAAGGAGAAGCACCTGGGGGAGGAAAGAATGAAAACAGTAGATACTGTATAAACATTAACATAGATGAACAGTTTATACTGTATATACAGCACCTTAACAGATGAACAGTTGATACTTTATATACATTAACATAGATGAACAGTTGATACTTTATATACATTAACATAGATGAACAGTTGATACTTTATATACATTAACATAGATCAGGCCTGCACAACTCGTAAAGCGAGAAGGGCCGAACTGCTCCAAGGAAAAAAAATTTGGGCCGCACGGGTAAAATCATCATCATCATCATCTCTCCTCCAGCACCTCTCATCATCATCATCATCCTCATATATCTCCCCCAGCACCCTTCATCATCATCCTCATATCTCCCCCAGAACTCTTCACTATCAACCTTTGCGATACTCCCCATCTATCTCTCATACCCCCATCTCTCCCCCTCACCCACACACATAATACTCCCTCTCCACATCAAACACACAATACCCCCCTGCACACCACACACATCCCACTCCCCCTGCACCTCACATCATTCTCCCCCCTTGCACCTCACATCATTCTCCCCCCCTGCACCTAACATCACTTCCCCCCTGCACCTCACATCACTCTCTCCCCCTGCAATTCACATCACTCTCCCCCCCTGCACCTCATATCACTCCCCCCCCTGCACCTCACATCATTCTCCCCCCTTACACCTCCAATCACCCCCCTGCACCTCCATCCACGCTCCCCTGCACCTCCAATGACACCCCCTGCACCTCCAATGACCCCCCTGCACCTCCAATGACCCCCCTGCACCTCCAATGACCCCCCTGCACCTCCAATGACCCCCCCTGCACCTCCAATTACCCCCCCTTCACCTCCAATGACCCCCCTGCACCTCCAATCACCCCCCCCCTGCACCTCCAATTATCCCCCCCTGTACCTCCAATGACCCCCCCTGCACCTCCAATCACCCCCCCTTCACCTCCAATCACCCCCCCTGCACCTCCAATTACCCCCCCCTGCACCTCCAATCACCCCCTGCACCTCCAATCACCCCCTGCACCTCCAATCACCCCCTGCACCTCCAATGACCCCCTTGCACCTCCAATGACACCCCCTGCACCTCCAATCACCCTCCCTGCAACTCCAATGACCCCCCTGCACCTCACCTCACCTCAATGCACCTCACCTCCCCTGCACCTCACCTCAATGCACTTCACCCCCCTGCACCTCACCTCAATGCACCTCACCCCCCTGCACCGTCCCACGTTGCGAGCGGGGAGGGGGAGCGGGCCCTGCGCATGCGCGCCGGGGCCGCGGGGAATCACCGCCATTTTTTTTTTATTGTTATTTTTTTTTAAAGTTTTTTTTATTTATCTCATCGCAGGCCGCACAGAGAGGCCAGGCGGGCCGCACAGAGAGGCCAGGCGGGCCGCACAGAGAGGCCAGGCGGGCCGCACAGAGAGGCCAGGCGGGCCGCACAGAGAGGCCAGGCGGGCCGCACAGAGAGGCCAGGCGGGCCGCATGTTGTGCAGGCCTGACATAGATGAACAGTTGACCAAATTACCGGAGATACATTGGACCCAATTTAGAGTTTGGATGTAATTGTAAAACTAGCCGGGGTATTAACAGTTTAGCGGGGCCCTTGTTATATTTGGAATTATGACCCGATTTAGTTTGGTCAGCGTCTTTGATCTGTGCCATTGGCTATGCGTAATTTTTACGCTTTTCGCAATAATACGTCTGCATAATAATTATTTCTGCGTAAAGTTTCTGCTTAATTGCATCAGCACACGCTTAACAACAGCCCAGCAGTAGGGAGCACGGTGACCAAGTAAACAAGCGGCCAGCAGTAGGAAGTGCGCAGCACAGTGACCAAGTAAACAAGCGGCCAGCAGAAGGAAGCGCGCAGCACAGTGACCAAGTAAACAAGCGGCCAGCAGTAGGAAGCGCGCAGCACAGTGACCAAGTAAACAAGCGGCCAGCAGTAGGAAGCGCGCAGCACAGTGACCAAGTAAACAAGCGGCCAGCAGAAGGAAGTGCGCAGCACAGTGACCAAGTAAACAAGCGGCCAGCAGAAGGAAGCGCGCAGCACAGTGACCAAGTAAACAAGCGGCCAGCAGTAGGAAGCGCGCAGCACAGTGACCAAGTAAACAAGCGGCCAGCAGAAGGAAGCGCGCAGCACAGTGACCAAGTAAACAAGCGGCCAGCAGAAGGAAGCGCGCAGCACAGTGACCAAGTAAACAAGCGGCCAGCAGAAGGGAGCGCGCAGCACAGTGACCAAGTAAACAAGCGGCCAGCAGAAGGAAGCGCGCAGCACAGTGACCAAGTAAACAAGCGGCCAGCAGAAGGAAGCGCGCAGCACAGTGACCAAGTAAACAAGCGGCCAGCAGAAGGAAGCGCGCAGCACAGTGACCAAGTAAACAAGCGGCCAGCAGTAGGAAGCGCGCAGCACGGTGACCAAGTAAACAAGCGGCCAGCAGAAGGAAGCGCGCAGCACAGTGACCAAGTAAACAAGCGGCCAGCAGTAGGAAGCGCGCAGCACAGTGACCAAGTAAACAAGCGGCCAGCAGTAGGAAGCGCGCAGCACAGTGACCAAGTAAACAAGCGGCCAGCAGAAGGAAGCGCGCAGCACAGTGACCAAGTAAACAAGCGGCCAGCAGTAGGAAGCACGGTGACCAAGTAAACAAGCGGCCAGCAGAAGGAAGCGCGAAGCACAGTGACCAAGTAAACAAGCGGCCAGCAGTAGGAAGCGCGCAGCACAGTGACCAAGTAAACAAGCGGCCAGCAGTAGGAAGCGTGCAGCACAGTGACCAAGTAAACAAGCGGCCAGCAGAAGGAAGCGCGCAGCACAGTGACCAAGTAAACAAGCGGCCAGCAGTAGGAAGCGCGCAGCACAGTGACCAAGTAAACAAGCGGCCAGCAGAAGGAAGCGCGCAGCACAGTGACCAAGTAAACAAGCGGCCAGCAGAAGGAAGCGCGCAGCACAGTGACCAAGTAAACAAGCGGCCAGCAGTAGGAAGCGTGCAGCACAGTGACCAAGTAAACAAGCGGCCAGCAGAAGGAAGCGCGCAGCACAGTGACCAAGTAAACAAGCGGCCAGCAGTAGGAAGCGCGCAGCACAGTGACCAAGTAAACAAGCGGCCAGCAGTAGGAAGTACGCAGCACAGTGACCAAGTAAACAAGCGGCCAGCAGTAGGAAGCGCGCAGCACAGTGACCAAGTAAACAAGCGGCCAGCAGAAGGAAGCGCGCAGCACAGTGACCAAGTAAACAAGCGGCCAGCAGTAGGAAGCGTGCAGCACAGTGACCAAGTAAACAAGCGGCCAGCAGTAGGAAGCGCGCAGCACAGTGACCAAGTAAACAAGCGGCCAGCAGTAGGAAGCACGGTGACCAAGTAAACAAGCGGCCAGCAGAAGGAAGCGCGCAGCACAGTGACCAAGTAAACAAGCGGCCAGCAGTAGGAAGCGTGCAGCACAGTGACCAAGTAAACAAGCGGCCAGCAGAAGGAAGCGCGCAGCACAGTGACCAAGTAAACAAGCGGCCAGCAGAAGGAAGCGCGCAGCACAGTGACCAAGTAAACAAGCGGCCAGCAGTAGGAAGCGCGCAGCACGGTGACCAAGTAAACAAGCGGCCAGCAGAAGGAAGCGCGCAGCACAGTGACCAAGTAAACAAGCGGCCAGCAGTAGGAAGCGCGCAGCACAGTGACCAAGTAAACAAGCGGCCAGCAGTAGGAAGCGCGCAGCACAGTGACCAAGTAAACAAGCGGCCAGCAGTAGGAAGTGCGCAGCACAGTGACCAAGTAAACAAGCGGCCAGCAGTAGGAAGCACGGTGACCAAGTAAACAAGCGGCCAGCAGAAGGAAGCGCGCAGCACAGTGACCAAGTAAACAAGCGGCCAGCAGTAGGAAGCGCGCAGCACAGTGACCAAGTAAACAAGCGGCCAGCAGTAGGAAGCACGCAGCCATCAATCAGAGAGAAAACTCAAAGCAGGTGAACGTGAATAAATTATAAATAAGTCGTTTCCCATCTCCGGGGTCTTGGTCTATTCTCAATCATAGAGGAGCAGCAATTGCAGCCCCGGCTCCAGGAAATGTGTTCTAATAAGGTAGTCCAATTAGCACTGGGTCTCTACAGGCGCATAATTGAGAAAGGGTCTTAAATTAAGAATAGCCGTTAATCCAACACTTTGGGTCGCCAATAGAAGACAGGTGCTATGTAACGAGCGTACGCCCATGTTGTATTAGACTGGTGCTATGTAACGAGCGTACGCCCATGTTGTATTAGACTGGTGCTATGTAACGAGCGTACGCCCATGTTGTATTAGACTGGTGCTATGTAACGAGCGTACGCCCATGTTGTATTAGACTGGTGCTATGTAACGAGCGTACGCCCATGTTGTATTAGACTGGTGCTATGTAACGAGCGTAAGCCCATGTTGTAGAAGACTGGTGCTATGTAACGAGCGTACGCCCATGTTGTATTAGACTGGTGCTATGTAACGAGCGTACGCCCATGTTGTATTAGACTGGTGCTATGTAACGAGCGTACGCCCATGTTGTATTAGACTGGTGCTATGTAACGAGCGTACGCCCATGTTGTATTAGACTGGTGCTATGTAACGAGCGTACGCCCATGTTGTATTAGACTGGTGCTATGTAACGAGCGTAAGCCCATGTTGTAGAAGACTGGTGCTATGTAACGAGCGTACGCCCATGTTGTAGAAGACTGGTGCTATGTAACGAGCGTACTCCCATGTTGTATTAGACTGGTGCTATGTAACGAGCGTACGCCCATGTTGTATTAGACTGGTGCTATGTAACGAGCGTACGCCCATGTTGTATTAGACTGGTGCTATGTAACGAGCGTACGCCCATGTTGTATTAGACTGGTGCTATGTAACGAGCGTACGCCCATGTTGTATTAGACTGGTGCTATGTAACGAGCGTACGCCCATGTTGTATTAGACTGGTGCTATGTAACGAGCGTACGCCCATGTTGTATTAGACTGGTGCTATGTAACGAGCGTAAGCCCATGTTGTAGAAGACTGGTGCTATGTAACGAGCGTACGCCCATGTTGTATTAGACTGGTGCTATGTAACGAGCGTACGCCCATGTTGTATTAGACTGGTGCTATGTAACGAGCGTACGCCCATGTTGTATTAGACTGGTGCTATGTAACGAGCGTACGCCCATGTTGTATTAGACTGGTGCTATGTAACGAGCGTACGCCCATGTTGTATTAGACTGGTGCTATGTAACGAGCGTACGCCCATGTTGTATTAGACTGGTGCTATGTAACGAGCGTACGCCCATGTTGTATTAGACTGGTGCTATGTAACGAGCGTAAGCCCATGTTGTAGAAGACTGGTGCTATGTAACGAGCGTACGCCCATGTTGTATTAGACTGGTGCTATGTAACGAGCGTACGCCCATGTTGTATTAGACTGGTGCTATGTAACGAGCGTACGCCCATGTTGTATTAGACTGGTGCTATGTAACGAGCGTACGCCCATGTTGTATTAGACTGGTGCTATGTAACGAGCGTACGCCCATGTTGTATTAGACTGGTGCTATGTAACGAGCGTAAGCCCATGTTGTAGAAGACTGGTGCTATGTAACGAGCGTACGCCCATGTTGTATTAGACTGGTGCTATGTAACGAGCGTACGCCCATGTTGTATTAGACTGGTGCTATGTAACGAGCGTACGCCCATGTTGTATTAGACTGGTGCTATGTAACGAGCGTACGCCCATGTTGTATTAGACTGGTGCTATGTAACGAGCGTACGCCCATGTTGTATTAGACTGGTGCTATGTAACGAGCGTACGCCCATGTTGTATTAGACTGGTGCTATGTAACGAGCGTACGCCCATGTTGTATTAGACTGGTGCTATGTAACGAGCGTAAGCCCATGTTGTAGAAGACTGGTGCTATGTAACGAGCGTACGCCCATGTTGTATTAGACTGGTGCTATGTAACGAGCGTACGCCCATGTTGTATTAGACTGGTGCTATGTAACGAGCGTACGCCCATGTTGTATTAGACTGGTGCTATGTAACGAGCGTACGCCCATGTTGTATTAGACTGGTGCTATGTAACGAGCGTACGCCCATGTTGTATTAGACTGGTGCTATGTAACGAGCGTACGCCCATGTTGTAGAAGACTGGTGCTATGTAACGAGCGTACGCCCATGTTGTAGAAGACTGGTGCTATGTAACGAGCGTACTCCCATGTTGTATTAGACTGGTGCTATGTAACGAGCGTACGCCCATGTTGTATTAGACTGGTGCTATGTAACGAGCGTACGCCCATGTTGTATTAGACTGGTGCTATGTAACGAGCGTACGCCCATGTTGTATTAGACTGGTGCTATGTAACGAGCGTACGCCAATGTTGTATTAGACTGGTGCTATGTAACGAGCGTACGCCCATGTTGTATTAGACTGGTGCTATGTAACGAGCGTACGCCCATGTTGTATTAGACTGGTGCTATGTAACGAGCGTACGCCCATGTTGTATTAGACTGGTGCTATGTAACGAGCGTACGCCCATGTTGTATTAGACTGGTGCTATGTAACGAGCGTAAGCCCATGTTGTAGAAGACTGGTGCTATGTAACGAGCGTACGCCCATGTTGTATTAGACTGGTGCTATGTAACGAGCGTACGCCCATGTTGTATTAGACTGGTGCTATGTAACGAGCGTACGCCCATGTTGTATTAGACTGGTGCTATGTAACGAGCGTACGCCCATGTTGTATTAGACTGGTGCTATGTAACGAGCGTACGCCCATGTTGTATTAGACTGGTGCTATGTAACGAGCGTAAGCCCATGTTGTAGAAGACTGGTGCTATGTAACGAGCGTACGCCCATGTTGTAGAAGACTGGTGCTATGTAACGAGCGTACTCCCATGTTGTATTAGACTGGTGCTATGTAACGAGCGTACGCCCATGTTGTATTAGACTGGTGCTATGTAACGAGCGTACGCCCATGTTGTATTAGACTGGTGCTATGTAACGAGCGTACGCCCATGTTGTATTAGACTGGTGCTATGTAACGAGCGTACGCCCATGTTGTATTAGACTGGTGCTATGTAACGAGCGTAAGCCCATGTTGTAGAAGACTGGTGCTATGTAACGAGCGTACGCCCATGTTGTAGAAGACTGGTGCTATGTAACGAGCGTACTCCCATGTTGTATTAGACTGGTGCTATGTAACGAGCGTACGCCCATGTTGTATTAGACTGGTGCTATGTAACGAGCGTACGCCCATGTTGTATTAGACTGGTGCTATGTAACGAGCGTACGCCCATGTTGTATTAGACTGGTGCTATGTAACGAGCGTACGCCCATGTTGTATTAGACTGGTGCTATGTAACGAGCGTACGCCATGTTGTATTAGACAGGTGCTATGTAACGAGCGTACGCCCATGTTGTATTAGACTGGTGCTATATAACGACCGTACGCCCATGTTGTATTAGACTGGTGCTATGTAACGAGCGTACTCCCATGTTGTATTAGACTGGAGCTATATAACGAGCGTACGCCCATGTTGTATTAGACTGGTGCTATGTAACGAGCGTACGCCCATGTTGTAGAAGACTGGTGCTATGTAACGAGCGTACGCCCATGTTGTATTAGACTGGTGCTATGTAACGAGCGTACGCCCATGTTGTATTAGACTGGTGCTATGTAACGAGCGTACGCCCATGTTGTATTAGACTGGTGCTATGTAACGAGCGTACGCCCATGTTGTATTAGACTGGTGCTATGTAACGAGCGTACGCCCATGTTGTATTAGACTGGTGCTATGTAACGAGCGTACGCCCATGTTGTATTAGACAGGTGCTATGTAACGAGCGTACGCCCATGTTGTATTAGACAGGTGCTATGTAACGAGCGTACGCCCATGTTGTATTAGACTGGTGCTATGTAACGAGCGTACGCCCATGTTGTATTAGACTGGTGCTATGTAACGAGCGTACGCCCATGTTGTATTAGACTGGTGCTATGTAACGAGCGTACGCCCATGTTGTATTAGACTGGTGCTATGTAACGAGCGTAAGCCCATGTTGTAGAAGACTGGTGCTATGTAACGAGCGTACGCCCATGTTGTAGAAGACTGGTGCTATGTAACGAGCGTACTCCCATGTTGTATTAGACTGGTGCTATGTAACGAGCGTACGCCCATGTTGTAGTAGACTGGTGCTATGTAACGAGCGTACGCCCATGTTGTATTAGACTGGTGCTATGTAACGAGCGTACGCCCATGTTGTATTAGACTGGTGCTATGTAACGAGCGTACGCCCATGTTGTATTAGACTGGTGCTATGTAACGAGCGTACGCCATGTTGTATTAGACAGGTGCTATGTAACGAGCGTACGCCCATGTTGTATTAGACTGGTGCTATATAACGACCGTACGCCCATGTTGTATTAGACTGGTGCTATGTAACGAGCGTACTCCCATGTTGTATTAGACTGGAGCTATATAACGAGCGTACGCCCATGTTGTATTAGACTGGTGCTATGTAACGAGCGTACGCCCATGTTGTAGAAGACTGGTGCTATGTAACGAGCGTACGCCCATGTTGTATTAGACTGGTGCTATGTAACGAGCGTACGCCCATGTTGTATTAGACAGGTGCTATGTAACGAGCGTACGCCCATGTTGTATTAGACAGGTGCTATGTAACGAGCGTACGCCATGTTGTATTAGACTGGTGCTATGTAACGAGCGTACGCCCATGTTGTATTAGACTGGTGCTATGTAACGAGCGTACGCCATGTTGTATTAGACTGGTGCTATGTAACGAGCGTACGCCCATGTTGTATTAGACTGGTGCTATGTAACGAGCGTACTCCCATGTTGTATTAGACTGGTGCTATGTAACGAGCGTACGCCCATGTTGTATTAGACAGGTGCTATGTAACGAGCGTACTCCCATGTTGTATTAGACTGGTGCTATGTAACGAGCATACGCCCATGTTGTATTAGACTGGTGCTATGTAACGAGCGTAAGCCCATGTTGTAGAAGACTGGTGCTATATAACGAGCGTACGCCCATGTTGTAGAAGACTGGTGCTATGTAACGAGCGTACGCCCATGTTGTAGAAGACTGGTGCTATGTAACGAGCGTACGCCCATGTTGTAGAAGACAGGTGCTATGTAATGAACGTACGCCATGTTGTATTAGACTGGTGCTATGTAACGAGCGTACGCCCATGTTGTAGAAGACTGGTGCTATGTAACGAGCGTACGCCCATGTTGTAGAAGACTGGTGCTATGTAACGAGCGTACGCCCATGTTGTAGAAGACTGGTGCTATGTAATGAACGTACGCCATGTTGTATTAGACTGGTGCTATGTAACGAGCGTACGCCCATGTTGTATTAGACTGGTGCTATGTAACGAGCGTACGCCCATGTTGTATTAGACTGGTGCTATGTAACGAGCGCACTCCCATGTTGTATTAGACTGGTGCTATGTAACTAGCATACGCCCATGTTGTAGAAGACTGGTGCTATGTAACGAGCGTACGCCCATGTTGTAGAAGACAGGTGCTATGTAATGAACGTACGCCATGTTGTATTAGACTGGTGCTATGTAACGAGCGTACGCCCATGTTGTATTAGACTGGTGCTATGTAACGAGCGTACGCCCATGTTGTATTAGACTGGTGCTATATAACGAGCGTACGCCCATGTTGTATTAGACTGGTGCTATGTAACGAGCGTACGCCCATGTTGTATTAGACTGGTGCTATATAACGAGCGTACGCCCATGTTGTAGAAGACTGGTGCTATGTAACGAGCGTACGCCCATGTTGTATTAGACTGGTGCTATGTAACGAGCGTACGCCCATGTTGTATTAGACTGGTGCTATATAACGAGCGTACGCCCATGTTGTAGAAGACTGGTGCTATGTAACGAGCGTACGCCCATGTTGTATTAGACTGGTGCTATGTAACGAGCGTACGCCCATGTTGTATTAGACTGGTGCTATGTAACGAGCGTACGCCCATGTTGTATTAGACTGGTGCTATGTAACGAGCGTACGCCCATGTTGTATTAGACTGGTGCTATGTAACGAGCGTACGCCCATGTTGTATTAGACTGGTGCTATGTAACGAGCGTACGCCCATGTTGTATTAGACTGGTGCTATGTAACGAGCATACGTCCATGTTGTAGAAGACTGGTGCTATGTAACGAGCGTACGCCCATGTTGTATTAGACTGGTGCTATGTAACGAGCATACGCCATGTTGTATTAGACTGGTGCTATGTAACGAGCGTACGCCCATGTTGTATTAGACTGGTGCTATGTAACGAGCGTACGCCCATGTTGTAGAAGACTGGTGCTATGTAACGAGCGTACGCCCATGTTGTATTAGACTGGTGCTATGTAACGAGCGTATGCCATGTTGTATTAGACTGGTGCTATGTAACGAGCGTACGCCCATGTTGTATTAGACTGGTGCTATGTAACGAGCGTACGCCCATGTTGTAGAAGACTGGTACTATGTAACGAGCATACGCCCATGTTGTAGAAGACTGGTGCTATGTAACGAGCGTACGCCCATGTTGTATTAGACTGGTGCTATGTAACGAGCGTACGCCATGTTGTATTAGACTGGTGCTATGTAACGAGCGTACGCCCATGTTGTAGAAGACTGGTGCTATGTAACGAGCATACGCCCATGTTGTAGAAGACTGGTGCTATGTAACGAGCGTACGCCCATGTTGTATTAGACTGGTGCTATGTAACGAGCGTACGCCATGTTGTATTAGACTGGTGCTATGTAACGAGCGTACGCCCATGTTGTATTAGACTGGTGCTATGTAACGAGCGTACGCCCATGTTGTAGAAGACTGGTACTATGTAACGAGCATACGCCCATGTTGTAGAAGACTGGTGCTATGTAACGAGCGTACGCCCATGTTGTATTAGACTGGTGCTATGTAACGAGCGTACGCCATGTTGTATTAGACTGGTGCTATGTAACGAGCGTACGCCCATGTTGTATTAGACTGGTGCTATGTAACGAGCGTACTCCCATGTTGTATTAGACTGGTGCTATGTAACGAGCGTACGCCCATGTTGTATTAGACTGGTGCTATGTAACGAGTGTACGCCCATGTTGTATTAGACTGGTGCTATGTAACGAGCATACGCCCATGTTGTAGAAGACTGGTGCTATGTAACGAGCGTACGCCCATGTTGTATTAGACTGGTGCTATGTAACGAGCGTACGCCCATGTTGTATTAGACTGGTGCTATGTAACGAGCGTACGCCCATGTTGTATTAGACTGGTGCTATGTAATGAGCGTACGCCCATGTTGTAGAAGACTGGTGCTATGTAACGAGCGTACGCCCTTGTTGTATTAGACTGGTGCTATGTAACGAGCGTACGCCCATGTTGTATTAGACTGGTGCTATGTAACGAGTGTACGCCATGTTGTATTAAACTGATGCTATGTAACGAGCAGACGCCCATGTTGTAGAAGACTGGTGCTATCTAACGAGCGCACTCCCATGTTGTATTAGACTGGTGCTATGTAACGAGCAGACGCCCATGTTGTAGAAGACTGGTGCTATCTAACGAGCGCACTCCCATGTTGTATTAGACTGGTGCTATGTAACGAGCGTACGCCCATGTTGTATTAGACTGGTGCTATGTAACGAACGTACGCCCATGTTGTAGAAGACTGGTGCTATGTAACGAACGTACGCCCATGTTGTATTAGACTGGTGCTATGTAACGAGGGTACGCCCATGTTGTATTAGACTGGTGCTATGTAACGAGCGTACGCCCATGTTGTATTAGACTGGTGCTATGTAACGAGCGTACGCCCATGTTGTATTAGACTGGTGCTATGTAACGAGCGTACGCCCATGTTTTATTAGACAGGTGCTATGTAACGAGCGTACGCCATGTTGTATTAGACTGGTGCTATGTAACGAGCGTACGCCCATGTTGTAGAAGACTGGTGCTATGTAACGAACGTACGCCCATGTTGTAGAAGACTGGTGCTATGTAACGAACGTACGCCATGTTGTAGAAGACTGGTGCTATGTAATGAGCGTACGCCATGTTGTATTAGACTGGTGCTATGTAACAAGCGTACTCCCATGTTGTATTAGACTGGTGCTATGTAACGAGCGTACGCCCATGTTGTATTAGACTGGTGCTATGTAACGAGCGTACTCCCATGTTGTATTAGACTGGTGCTATGTAACGAGCGTACGCCCATGTTGTATTAGACTGGTGCTATGTAACGAGGGTACGCCCATGTTGTAGAAGACTGGTGCTATGTAACGAGCGTACGCCCATGTTATATTAGACTGGTGCTATGTAACGAGCGTACGCCATGTTGTATTAGACTGGTGCTATGTAACGAGCGTACGCCCATGTTATATTAGACTGGTGCTATGTAACGAGCGTACGCCATGTTGTATTAGACTGGTGCTATGTAACGAGCGTACGCCCATGTTGTAGAAGACTGGTGCTATGTAACGAGCGTACGCCCTTGTTGTATTAGACTGGTGCTATGTAACGAGCGTACGCCCATGTTGTATTAGACTGGTGCTATGTAACGAGTGTACGCCATGTTGTATTAAACTGATGCTATGTAACGAGCAGACGCCCATGTTGTAGAAGACTGGTGCTATCTAACGAGCGCACTCCCATGTTGTATTAGACTGGTGCTATGTAACGAGCAGACGCCCATGTTGTAGAAGACTGGTGCTATCTAACGAGCGCACTCCCATGTTGTATTAGACTGGTGCTATGTAACGAGCGTACGCCCATGTTGTATTAGACTGGTGCTATGTAACGAACGTACGCCCATGTTGTAGAAGACTGGTGCTATGTAACGAACGTACGCCCATGTTGTATTAGACTGGTGCTATGTAACGAGGGTACGCCCATGTTGTATTAGACTGGTGCTATGTAACGAGCGTACGCCCATGTTGTATTAGACTGGTGCTATGTAACGAGCGTACGCCCATGTTGTATTAGACTGGTGCTATGTAACGAGCGTACGCCCATGTTTTATTAGACAGGTGCTATGTAACGAGCGTACGCCATGTTGTATTAGACTGGTGCTATGTAACGAGCGTACGCCCATGTTGTAGAAGACTGGTGCTATGTAACGAACGTACGCCCATGTTGTAGAAGACTGGTGCTATGTAACGAACGTACGCCATGTTGTAGAAGACTGGTGCTATGTAATGAGCGTACGCCATGTTGTATTAGACTGGTGCTATGTAACAAGCGTACTCCCATGTTGTATTAGACTGGTGCTATGTAACGAGCGTACGCCCATGTTGTATTAGACTGGTGCTATGTAACGAGCGTACTCCCATGTTGTATTAGACTGGTGCTATGTAACGAGCGTACGCCCATGTTGTATTAGACTGGTGCTATGTAACGAGGGTACGCCCATGTTGTAGAAGACTGGTGCTATGTAACGAGCGTACGCCCATGTTATATTAGACTGGTGCTATGTAACGAGCGTACGCCATGTTGTATTAGACTGGTGCTATGTAACGAGCGTACGCCCATGTTATATTAGACTGGTGCTATGTAACGAGCGTACGCCATGTTGTATTAGACTGGTGCTATGTAACGAGCGTACGCCCATGTTGTATTAGACTGGTGCTATGTAACGAACGTACGCCATGTTGTATTAGACTGGTGCTATGTAACGAGCGCACTCCCATGTTGTATTAGACTGGTGCTATGTAACGAGCGTACGCCCATGTTGTATTAGACTGGTGCTATGTAACGAACGTACGCCATGTTGTATTAGACTGGTGCTATGTAACGAGCGTACTCCCATGTTGTATTAGACTGGTGCTATGTAACGAGCGTACGCCCATGTTGTATTAGACTGGTGCTATGTAACGAGCGTACGCCCATGTTGTATTAGACTGGTGCTATGTAACGAGCGTACGCCCATGTTGTATTAGACTGGTGCTATGTAACGAGCGTACGCCCATGTTGTATTAGACTGGTGCTATGTAACGAGCGTACGCCCATGTTGTATTAGACTGGTGCTATGTAACTAGCGTACGCCCATGTTGTAGAAGACTGGTGCTATGTAACGAGCGTACGCCCATGTTGTAGAAGACTGGTGCTATGTAACGAGCGTACGCCCATGTTGTAGAAGACTGGTGCTATGTAACGAGCGTACGCCCATGTTGAGCTCTATTTGTTTTTTTTTTTGTCTTTTTCTTCTTTCTTGTATAGCGCTGACAGGATTTTGGGCCAACCAATCAGCGTCCCCAGCACATCATACATTCACCTGTGTGCAATTGCATTGCTTATTCCTGAAACCTGCTGGGGTTGGTGTTCCGCCAGGAGAGGTGTCAGAAATGCTGCCCCGGGTATTACAATTTAAAGGTTTCATGCACGGTATCAGCTTTGTTTTCTTTCCTAGGATATGTTTGGCCTCCATTAGATTCTCACCTATGTTAGAATCGAGTGTGCTTCTTCACCGGACTGTAAAGCTCTTTAACAGCTCATTGCAAAAGATCAGATTCCATTTTTAGAACAGATTTAAAATAATTCCCCAGTCACTCGCGAAAGCAAATTAGAGCAAAATCTTCTTGTGGGCAGTGTGTGAAGTCACAGGGTGCTAATTTATAAATGTGCTCTTATGACAGCTTCTAGTGCCAATATTTTTTTGGGGGGGAGAAGCGGTTTCATTCGCAAACCTTGAGTAAAAGACCACGCATTAAGTGATTTCACATCAGCTGCACCTTTGAAATAAAGTTTGAATGTATTTGTAAGACGTTGTTAGATTTTATGATAATTAGGCACAAGAGGATTTGAATTATGCCTCTGAATTCCCTTCACTGCAAGACCCGTAACCGGGAACAAGTTAAAGGCAAAAATATTTAGAAAATGCCATATTTATTGAGGTGGACAGCACTTTAACCTCTCACTGCAAGAGGAGCCAGGTACAGTACACACTCGTAGCTAAGGAATGAAAGACCACTTGGCCTCCCAACACGAGTCTCTACTCTGACACTACAGACCATACGTCAGTGGTTGGTCACTGTATATTACAAGGGCGGTGGGGAAGCTCTTTAATGATAAACTGCTGCAGCCAGTGAAAAAATATCTGTATCTTTTATTTTGCGTATTTGTTTATTGCTTGGAAAAGTTCATTTGCTCTGCAGGTCACATGCATACAATGACAGGACTGCAGTGAAAGATGGGAAAGGTATACAAGGATATACCAAATAAGTATACATGGGAAGGATGTTGATCCAGGGATTAATCCGATTGCCATTTCTTGGAGTCAGGAAGGAATTAATTTTTCCCCTTAATGGGGTTTTTTTGTTTGCCTTCCTCTAGATCAATAAGTATAGATATAGGATAAAGTATCTGTTGTCTAAATTTAGCATAGGTTGAACTTGATGGACCTATGTCTTTTTTCAACCTCATCAACTATGTAACTATATGTAACTATGAAAGGGTTAATAGGCATGTTTATGTTTCCCAAAAGAACTCAAATACCAAAAACCCACACCAAAGCAAACATGGTCATACAGTGACCCTGCCAGCACTTACCTTGGCAGAGCCTGTAATAGGAAAAGCCAAGCGCACAGCAACATACAAAAAAAACCCCACAGCAATTTAACAATGCGCGCGCTGTGTAACGAAAGTAACTCAATGATGTACTTCTATCAAATCTTACAGTACGAGGAACTGCACGTTATCTTCCTCCCAGGCACGATAAGCTGCTCTCTTTCCCTAGTGAGCATTAGATATGCATAGAGACACGACAAGATCAGGCTTCACTGCTTCACTCGTTTTTTTAGTTAATGCCAGTTGCAAATTGTAAAGCCATACCCAGAGCCCAATGGGGAATGAATACTAAACAGCGTGTATGATTACATATTCTATGTGCCGCGTCCTGTTGATATGTTTCTGCATTTTATTTGGAGCTGCTGTTGTTTTTCTCAGCTGGCACCGAGTAGAATAAAACAGAGGGTTGGCCTTGTGCTGGAGCCCAGTTCGAATTCCAGTGGAAGCTCTTAGCTACTCTAACCAAATCACTATTGTATGGCCCCCGCTATGAGTCATGCACCAAAAACTCATTCTACCTATAAAGTATACTACTTCCAGGAATTGACGGCTATTGTACCTGACTGAATAAACATGTTTGAGAATATTTGGTCCCCGTGGCTGGCCCATACTGAAAATAATGGAGGCTAACAAAAAGGGGATATTTGAACTACCCTCAAAGAGTCTTTGTTTAATAACGTTTCTCACTCCAATACATTTAGAATGATAGGTATTTTTATACAGCACGCTTGTACTAATGAACATTTAAATAATATTGGTCTCTTATGGACACTTATTACAATACTGAATTAATTATTTTGTTTTAACTGTTTTGCTTATTTATGTTGATATTTTTATTAATATATACAGGAAGTTGGCTTCTGCATTAGCTGAATAATGGGGGTGCACTCAGGGATAATAGTACTTTGGAAACTTTGAAAAAACAGGGTCCCTGTTTGGATATGCACTCCACCTTACAGATGTAAATTATACATAATGGTAAGAGGTGTTGTTAAACACCTCCACTGATTAGAAAAAATAATAATAATTGTATTATATTCAAAGGCAAAACAAAAAAGTAGGATTAAAACTGGGACTCACATTGGCGCTTGTACAGAACTGCAGGTAAATATATAGTAGTACTGTTCCTGCTATTACATACTGTAGGAAAAAACCTAATGGAAGCGAACAGCCATGCACATCTAAGAGATGTCTGCGTGTGATAGATACTCTATCTAGGCATGTGTACTGGTGTATAGAAACAAGTGCTTGGTGTACAACGTTACTAGTGAAATAATGATTTCCACGACTCTCAAAAGTGAGAGAGATAATACCAAATAAAACTTAATAGCAACCCTATGTGTGTGTGTGTATTATATACAATGTAACATGCCAAGGTAACTGAAATACCAACTATGCAAAGTATCCATAGGTCTTAAGTGACGCAGACTGACCAGATGTGTCCTGATCCAATCCTCCTACGCCTTTCTATATGTTGTATATAGCTGTAAGCAGACTATAGAGAAGGCATGGGGATAAAGTGTCACAGACAGTGGGAGTACTGCAGCATAGCTCAAACGAAAGCTGTGGTAAATGTACCGTGAGCCCTAGCTGCTTGTGGATGCCTCGTGAGCCCACAATATATGGTAGCAAAATGCTACTACTATCTGAAGGCACTATAGCTCTTCCTCATACCCCACACACACACCGGAGGGAGGGGGGGGGAGGGAAAGAGAGAGGGGAAGCGGGGAAACAAATCCTGCAAGCTGAAAAAGCCGGTCAGTGTCACGCTCAAGACCTCGGTAAGTCTGCTAGAGTCCCTCTCTGCTAGTGGATGCCTCATGAGCCCACATCAAATTTTAAGCTTGTTCACTAAACCATTCGTAAAGGTATGCTAGCGCACTATTGAGAGAGTGACCATGACGTCACTAACACGACGCGCGTTTCGTTCGGTCACACACTTCTTCGGGGGTTATATTTTTATTACCATGTTTATATGCTTTCTATTGTCTATTGGTTGTCGGAGCCAAGATGATGTTGCGAATTTCTAACGTTGACACCGATGGACATATTTTGTAGGTTTTAATGTTTAAAAGTTACATTTACCAGCAACTGTGAGCCACAGAGATGGGGGCCCCAGAGGTGAGAGCGCTGGGTGCCCCAGAGACGAGAGCCCCAGAGACGAGAGCCCCTAGAAATGAGAGCCCCAGAGATGAGAGCCCTAGAGAGCAGAGCACTGGGTGCCCCAGAGACGGGAGCCCCAGAGACGGGAGCCTCAGAGACGAGAGCCCCAGAGACGAGAGCCCCAGAGACGGGAGCCCCTGAGATGGGAGCACTATGCTTGAGCTCTAGTTGACTCCATGGATCCAATAAAGTATATACAAAGAAAAGTTTGGGAGGGATTCTCTAAAACACAAATATGTTTAAGAAAAAAAACCTGAAAATCTGTTTTAAAAATAAATGTATTTTCATAATTGAGTATATTATGGGATAACCATTTCTCTGTGACTTACCTAATGAAAATATCTCCCATAACAAAACACCAAAGGACCACACATCGCTCTGGGTTGTGTAGATTTTATCAAAAATAGCCTCCGGCGCCATCCACTTTAGAGGTAACCGGGCCTGTGAATAGGAAGAACATCCATCACCTTTCTGCTGACACCCCTGGAAAGTGGAATAGCCTCTGCCAGGTAATGTCTTCTGTTCAACATGACATTTTGCCCGGGACGTAAAACAGCCGTCTCATGGGGGCTGTGGGAATCAAGTCTGCACAGGTTATTCCTCTAGGAGATAATGTTATATTCGTTGTTGGTTGTACTTTTTTCTCGTGACAAATGTCTGTAGCTTCCATTGCTGCCGAGTAAATCAATGGACATACCCTGTGCTTAGAATTTACATACCATATTACATACCAATATAATGATTTCAATTAAAGATAAATGGCTATAGCTACAGGATTTGCATAACTAGTGATTATCACTCAATGTTTACTAATAGGCATTGGCAGACCCCACTGGATGTTATCACCAAGTGCAATGTAAGTCCCTCTCCCCCTGGGTTTCCTGCAGGGCTATACTCACATCTCCTTTCCGCACATAGTCCGGATCTTTGTATATATCACGGGCCAGGCCAAAATCACAGATCTTCACCACGTTATTTTCAGACAGAAGGATGTTCCTGGCAGCCAAGTCCCGGTGAATACACTGCAAGACATAGGACAACATATTCAAGAAGGATCACACACACAACAAGAAGGACATCTTGTCCCTTTAAAGATTCAGGCCCATGTTTACTAAGTAGTCTTATCATACCTAGGACAACTCACAGCCAATTGGCTTGCATAAATATGTATCATTTTATTTATACAACACCAACAATGTACGCAGCAGGTTACAAAATTACAATACAAGGTAAATAAGGTGTATACTAAGGAATTGGACAGCATTACAGGATATATATATATATATATATATATATATATATATATATATATATATATACACACATACATACATACATACACACACAAACTTATACACACACAAATGTGACATGGTGCGCAGGAGTTTCTGAATCTCCCCTAATTCAAATACAGAAAATCCCAAACATTATGAACCTTCCGCACTCACAAGAAAAAAAACTAGAGAACATTGAGAGTAAAACATTTTTGTTATTAAATACATCATACTCTCCCGCAATATATAGGCGATGATGTGATTCAAGAACAACGTCACATACAGTACACTCCCCCTAAAATGCAAGACCCTGTCTAAGAGGGAAAGCCTTAAGTGAAGAGGTCTCCCTAATAATTCCCCAAAACAATACTCCACTGAGTATAGAAAAGTCACAATACGCAGGTGATCTAATCATCTAACAGGCAATCTATCCAAAAAAGAAACTAATTAAAAAATAATCATTAAAAAAATGCCAGAATAAAAGGTACCACTAATATAGTATTGGGAAACAAACGTAAGGTGTCTTCCGGCGCCAGGTGTCACCACTGAGGAAATATGTCCCAAAATATCAGCATTGACAAACTGAAATCAATATAATCATATTGTATCAAGCTCAGAAGACCCCTTTATAACAGTATATTTGATGTAGCCACTAAAGGATGGATGTGGATACATGATATCGCAGTAACCTGGAAACAATTTGCTCGATACAAAGCACTTCATTCTTACACATCAAACTTGTTGGTAACTCCAATTGTGAACTAGTACATTTGAAAGCGTTAATGATGTTATTGCAGTAGCTTATGGTCTTCCTTCCACTAACCATCCTTTTCTTCAGCAGCAGTCTGAGAACTCCCCTATTAATAAAGGATTCTCATAGATTCCTAGTGCAAACATTACACAAACCAGATGCACTTTGTCATGTCCCTGAGGCTTACCCTATCAATCAATGCACTTACATATTGTTCTAATACCAAGTCTCACTACATATCTCTCTACTCTTCTTAGCCATTTGTCAACTTCCATTTATTTCAGTAGAAATGAAATGCGTTATTAATTATGCGTTCGCCGCTTCTCGCTGTAGGGGCCTTAGATTGTAAAAATACATGCACGTATGGAATTTAGAAATGACAGCGGTAATAAACGTTTTCATGATGCATTGTAGACTTTTATGCAACACTAAGGGCAATATTTACTCAACAGTGCTAAGCCGTAAGAGAATAAACGTTAAGTTTGCTTATGGCCCTACATGTTCAAAATGAGGGTCAACTCCTTTGTTGCCGGGGAGGCCCACAGCCCATTGCACTGCAGACCCCGCGGGAAGGGAAGGGGTTAGAAAGATGTGCGGTGCTCTGGTGCTTTCTGTTGCAGAGATCTTACTTTTCTTGAAGCCAGGAACTCCATGCCCTTTGCCACCTGGAAGCTATAACATATCAGGTCCTCCATCGTCAGTGGCCGTTTCCTCAAATCTTCGGGATCTAAAGGAACCAGAGGTAATTTCGGAAAAATAAACACTTCCAACTGTACAGGCAGCGTACACTAGGGGTCGTTCCTGGGTAGATATTCACATTAGCGCAGTGGTGCTCAACTCCAGTCCTCAAGAGCCACCAACAGGTTGGGTTTTAAGGATAGCTCTGCTTCAGCACAGGTGGGTCAATCAGTGGCTCAGTCGAAGACTGAGCCACTGATTGACCCACCTGTGCTGAAGCAGAGGTATCCGTAAACCCTGATCTGTTGGTGGCCCTTGAGGTCTGGAGTTGGCCAGTCAACGACTGACCAACTGATTGAGCCACCTGTGCTGAAGCTGGGATATCCTGAAAAACCTCTGCATTAGCATCTCAAACACAAGTACAGTTCCCCCAGCCAACTTCCTGAGCTTTCCTGCGTTTCTTCTTTTTTTTGATTTTTTTTTTTTTACTAATAATTGTTTCCTGTCATTAGTTTTTTAGGGGGGTTCAAAGTTCAGAGGGAAAGTCTTGGCAGCGAAAATGGGGGAAACCGTGCCCATTCCCAAAACGCTAGTTATCGTCCACAGCAGCAGGAAGAGAATTTGGACAAAGGCGGTCACGTTTCTTTATAGCCCATTCTTCATCAAACTAAAAGCAACACTATTTACAGTTGGGTTTGCTTCATAATGATCATATGAGGATGTAAAACAGAAATTGGACATCACCACACTCCTCTGGCTGCCCGAAAACCTCCATAGATGTGATAATTATTATATTATTATAATGCTAGGGGAAATGTTTACTTTAAACGGAATGACAGTGGTGACTCCGCACGGATCTGTGATGCTTGTATTGAACGCTCTACTGGACACTTTATATCCGAAGCTGAACTAAGTTGCACTTTGCGGATACCGTTCCAAATAGCTGACACATTGAGGTGTTTTACTTATGCATTGGGCCATATTTACCGGTGCTGGAAGACAACTTGCAGCACATTTCATTCAATGAACTGGAAGGTTTCTTATGACAAAAGGCGGCTTAGTAAGCATGAGCCTATGGGGTTACATAATGGTGCATTCATTTCATTTGGAAATGTGTGCTGTTACTTTGGGACTGTAGGTGAGCACTAACTAAAGTTGCTAACTGCTGCTTTATATTTAATTAACCAGTGTAACCAATGTCCCTGGTAAACTTTGATGGTGTATCCAGCTCTTGTGTCACAAGTAGGAATAACTACATTAAAAACACAGGCAGTGTGTTGGTTCTAGGAGACCCTGGGCAGATGCATGCTCGGGTTTACCTTCTTCCTCCTCCTCCGAGTCGCTGTAGCTTTTATCTTCAATGAATCCCGAGCTGGCAGAGCTGCCGGTGCTGGCGACACTTTCTAGCCGCCTCTTGATGAGCTCGGAGAGGTTGCTATTCGAGCCGTCCAGCGCCTTCTCTGCTTCCTGCGACTGGGGAGAGGTCACACAATAACAGCTCACCCCATGCATCACATTTGTACACAGAGTAGCATTTAGTTTTCAGTGAGGGGAACAGTATTTGTGCAGTCCGATGACATATTGGCAGTGAAAGCACTTGTATGTATATATGTATTTATTTATATAGCGCCATTAGTGTACATAGCGCTTCACAGCAGTAATACACGTGATAATCATATTAATAACAAATAATACAAATAACAGGTCATGGGAGTAAGTGCTTCAGACATAAAAGTAACATTTCGGAAGAAGAGTCCCCCCTGGATGAGTGGTTTCAGTTCAAATTTAACGTAGGTTGAACTCGATGGACATACCGCACGTCTTTTTTTCAACAAGGTGAGAAGGGGGGGGGGGGGGGGCTTGGAGAGCCAAATGGTCCTTACGTGCCATCAACTTCTATGCATGTATGCGGCTGTGAAATAATGTATTGTATCAATGATTAGCAGGATTCTGTATGATGGACTCTCCTTACCTTGTATGCTATGAAATCCCCTCTTTTGCTTCTTAAGTAGTTGGACAGGTTTCCATTCTTGCAATATTCCACAATGACCATCAATGGACCTGCCACAAAGAGGATGAGAGGACTTGTGATTACTTAGAAACAGACCATCTTATTTCTTTTTTTTTTTAGTAAATTCTTTATTTGTAATCTAGAGTTTTATAACAATTAACATATACAATACACACAGAAATCATATCTACAATTCTATATCAGCATTACATATACCTGTAATTATCCTAGCCTCAAAACAATATGCAGACTTAACATAACTTCCTTATAAACGAATCGTATAATAAGACACTAAACAATAAATGATATAATACAGTATAAAATATGAATTATATAATCAAATATACAATAACAGTATACTAAAACTAATATTAAACATAATAAACTAATATTAATAATAATATTAGACAGTCACAGAACAAAAGCAACATAACATAAAATAAAAACAAGCCAAACCACAAAATGTTCATCAAAATTATCCTTAGTATTCCTACTTTGGTAACTATTTTCCCTTTCTACTCTTCTCACAGGTTCCTATTATAAATATAATCTGTCCATGGTAACCAAGCCGATCTTATTTCAAGTGAGAAAAACTGGACCTGCAGTAGCAGCGGCCATTGGTATAAGCTAACCTGGTTTGAATGCCTGTACAGTGCTGGGTTCACCTCACAGTATTATTATTTCAGCAGCGCTGCTGGTTTAGATCATTGATTTATTTGCTGCCTCGGACACTGCAACTCATTGCAAAGATATTAATTTCATGCTTTTCCGGCAGTAAAGTTGTGATGAGAGTAAAAAAAAACCCACTTCTGCTGGGCAAACTTCAACAGAAACAGGGTTTTTACATTCTTAATGTTGGTGTTTTACAATCATTCAAATGTTCTAAATGAAAAACATCACTGGGATTGCCCCAAAGTCTGGGCCAGGAGAGGGGCGTCTTCCGACTCTCAAGTTCTTTGATCTATTTATCAGTGTGTCCCAGATTTATCAAAGAATAAAATCCCACTAAAAGCCTCTGTTTGATAAAGCCCCCCGCAACCGTATTGGTGAATCTGGAGCAGTCTCCTGGGGGGTTATTCTTTAAACTGTGACAGTGCCGATCGGGTCTTTATGGCACAGAAACTCCCATTTAAGTCAATGGGAGTTTCCGTGCTCCAGTGCCCTGGATGGTACGGATGCTGATTAAATGAACCTTTGAATAATTACTGTCCCAGTGTTGCCCCGGGGCTGCCCTGCTCATGGTCACCTTCCTGTTTCCTCTGTGATCCTGTATACTCCCTGGTAGGTGAGAATTTCTCCCTCCACACACAGCACATTACGCTCTCTTGGCTCTGGCCCAATGATTTTGCATGAGTGACAGAGAGCTCGCTGTAACGTGCGGACGTGCCAGGTATATATCTTGTTTTCATTCTATCCGTCTTTTCCCCCTCTGACGCAGACACTAAATTCCTTTTTATCTTATAGGCGTAATAAACCAGTGCCAGGACAATGCAACAATCTCCAGATATACATATTATCATTTATATGGCACGACAACTCGGGTGCAACACAGAATACACATCCTATGTGTGCATAGTTATGCAGTGACTAGCTTAATGCAGTAACCATATGCTTAAGTATAGTGTGTATGTATGTATATAGATACACATACACACTAATATATATTTATATATATATATATACACACACACTCAGAATCCCTTGCTGCAGTGGAAGCACAGTATGCTAGGTGATAATGGTGAAAGGCAGGATTGCAGACCTGTCTAAGACATGTGAATGTGCTCACAAGTGATCTTTTTATTTTATATATATATATACACACACACACACATACACACTCTCTCTCTGTCACCCACTCTCTCTCTCTCTGTCACCCACTCTCTCTGTCACCCACTCTCTCTCTCTGTCACCCGCTCTCTCTCTCTCCCTGTCACCCACTCTCTCTGTCACCCACTCTCACACTCACACTCTGGATATCTTATTTACCCTATATATCTTAACTGCCCTATACCCACACAGAAATAACCTATACTGCTTTCTTCCAGATCAGACTCTCGAGCTTCACAAAAGGAGACATCGGAACCCCCCTAACCCAGAAGACAGGTAGGGAACGCCTCCCCTCCAATGTATAACATTGCGGAAATGAGGTACCTGGACATTGAGGGACTGCGGATCAGGTAAGATCCCAGGCGAGATTGCTGCTTTAGATATTGTGAAGCGGGGGCATCCAGACACTGGTTAAGGGGTTCAGGAAACTAGTCACACACACGTAACAAGGACTAATTGTAGTAAAGTATAAATGTAATACAATAAATAAATTTATGTCAAAAACTAATGTAGTTCTTACTAGGAATTTATTCAATTTCTTTTTAAGCGGGGCGGGGCTAGGTGGCGAGTAGATTTTTTGGTTCGGCGAATACATTTTTGGGTGATTTGTCAAGCTATATATATATATATATATATATATATATATAATATATATATATATATATATATATCACATTTTATACTTTACCTCATCAATGGGGGCACCTGTGGTTTTTTGGTGTGACCACTCTTACACAATCTATACCAGTGGTGCTTAACTCCAGTATTCAAGGGCCACCAACAAGTCAGGTTTTAAGGATATCCCTGCTCGAAGACCGAGCCACGGCTTGAGCCACCTGTGCTGAAGCAGGGATATCCTAAAAACGTGATCTGTAAGGAGGTCTTGAGGACTGGAGTTCAGCACCACTGGTCTACACAACTAACCCCAGACTGAGGATCCCTTTGCACCTGGCAGGGTGTATGTGCTGTGCAGAGAGACACTTGGCGTGGATGCTGTAATATCTCCTGCCACATTGAAGAGCCCAATGAAATGGTAAACATCCCTTTAGGAGAATTTGCTCCGGTTTTGTCATTTACAAGGTTTAAATCACTATATCTCAGGGGGGGGGGGGACTACGTTTGAAGCCCATGCAGTAAAATCCTCTTATCCTTAAAGAATTTAAATCTCAGACCTTAAAGATGGTTGTCTCCTTCCACTGAAACAAAATGACAGCCAGTGATGCTAAAAAAGTGTTAATATCAAGAAAGAACAGACCTCTTTAATGTGGTCCACAAGTTACAAAAATGCATGTGTTTGGGGTTTTTTCAAAGTGGCTACAGAGATTTTAATTAAGAACGTTGCAATTGATGTAAAATTAAGGCTGCGTCCCCGCTAGCGCTGAGCGGGCGGCGCTTGCCGTTTTTACTTACACATATCTATATATGAAAGTCCCCGCTCACGCGGTGCAAGCGCGCTCATCCACACTTGGCGCTTGGGTAAACAAAAAAAATTAACTTTTGAGCGCGCTCAACTTGCCCACAATGCCCCTCCCCCCCCCCCCCTGCGCGCACTCTTCCGAAATAGCAGGGACACCCGGCGCTCATGCTTGGAGAGCTGGTGACGTCACCGCTCTCCAGCATGAGCGCGGTCAGCGCTGGCGGGGCCACAGCCTGATGCAGCCATGTATTTATATTATTTCTTTGTTTGGGATGTCATTATTCAACACCTTGAGTTCTGCAGGGGCCATGCATGGTGGGTGAAGGTAGCGCTCCGGGGTCTTTCATACTGCAAGTAACCGCCGCAGGGAAGGGGCTCATCTGGCACATGAGATCACTCACCTCCAGGCTTCGTGCAAGCCCCCAGTAAATTAACGACATTCAGGTGATGTCCGATGTGGATAAGGATCTTCAGCTCTGACATCAATGCCTTGCACTCGTTGTTTGTCGCACACTCTGTTTTAACATAAAACAGGACAAAGTCATCTCCACACAATGGGACATTTTTACAGGGCACAGAAAATCCTGTTTAGGTTACAGAGGAAACATCAAGAGGACAAATGAAAACAGCCACGGCCCCGAAGAGGAATCTCAAAAACAAGATGCATAGTCAGCACATATTTGGCCTTGGCTAACTGCCTCTCGTGTCCAAGCAGAAGATTAATCGTATGCGACTATGGATAATCCTTCCTCGCTCAGCAAATAAAAAATAACGTTATCGTAACAATTTAGAGTATTATGCTTTGTTTATATAATAATAATTGTAAATTCATAGTGCAGAATCAACATTATTGTCCAATTGTCCTAATGAAGGGTCAGACGGAGCCTCACTGATCATTAGAAGCAGGTTTTTATTGTTCATGTAACTGTAGCATTATAATTTGCATTATTTGTTGGGGTTGTGCAAGTACAAATAAATCAGATATCCCGCTGATGTGATGTGCTTTGCAGCCATCGTATCTCTGCTCTGGGACAGGTTAGCCCTGTTCAATTGTAGAGCATACAGTTTCCTGAGCAAAGGGAAGACCACATATTGAACAGGGGACATCAAAAATAAACAACGATAATACATATTGCATCCTGTCTGATGCTAGTACAGTGGATGATACCAGCACTCACCCCAGAACCTTGTCTCCGTAAACCAAGACTTCAGCCACACAGACAGGACACACATCACAGAAGATTGGGCAATGAAACCCAAGAGCATTCCCAGGCCTGTCAGGGCTCAATGATTTGGAGCGAGTGCCATGCGCTGGACATCAGACCCATTCAATTGCAACAGCCTGGCTCCCATTGATTTCAGTAATATTTCGTCAGACTATGTCCATTACATTGTAATTATTCTGATCCAGAAACACCATGTCTCACGCATCTGGATCCTTGGATCTTTACAGCTATTGGGCTCTGTCTATGTTCTATGTTCTGTCCTTGATTTTAACTACATATTGCCATGCCCAGTAGCACTCCGTTCTGACACTTCTATGCAAATATATATATTGTGGTTACTTTGGGGGTATATAAATTAGGAGCTTACCGATTTTCTCTGTTCAGCTATTAACACCCCCAGAAGCTACAAGAGTGAAATTAACAACTTGTTTGCTGCCTACTCAAAATATGGTAGGGGCAAAATGAATATTTAGATTATTATCCTGGGGTTTAGGGTTTCATTGCCGACTCATGTCAAGAGACAAAACCCAAGAGGAAATGTACCTTTAAGCATCTTAACAGCAACTGTTTTGCAGGTTGAACATTTATCAATGCCAAAAGCAGAGGCTTCCACCACCTTCCCGAAAGCACCGTGACCCAGCGTCTTACCTGGAGGTAAAAGTCAAGAGTGAGCTGTAGCTCAATCAAATCTGGTAACAAGCATGCAAAGGAAGTCATGCAAAGCCATGGGACGTCATGCAAAGCCATGAGACTTCGTGCAAAGCCATGGGAAGTCATGCATAGCCATGCAGTCATGCAAAGTCATAAGACATCATGCAAAGCCATGGGACGTCGTGCAAAGCCATGGGAAGTCATGCAAAGCCATGGGACGTCGTGCAAAGCCATGGGAAGTCATGCAAAGCCATGGGAAGTCATGCAAAGCCATGCAGTCATGCAAAGTCATAAGACATCATGCAAAGCCATGGGACGCCATGGGAAGTCATGCAAAGCCATGGGACGTCGTGCAAAGCCATGGGACGTCGTGCAAAGCCATGGGAAGTCATGCAAAGCCATGGGACGTCGTGCAAAGCCATGGGACGTCGTGCAAAGCCATGGGACGTCGTGCAAAGCCATGGGACGTCGTGCAAAGCCATGGGACGTCATGCATTGCCATGCAGTCATGCAAAGCCATGGGAAGTCATGCAAAGTCATGGGACATCATGGAAATGCTGAGAGATGAGCAGGTCCCAAAAGTCAACAGTTAAACCTTCCAATAGTGAAACAAAGCTGTGAGCACATGATACAAATGCTTTTGTGTTTCCCTCAATGTCTTGCACCGGGTTGTATGCATTGAATATTGTCAGCACTAAATTGCACATGGCAGATATGGGAGGTTAGTTAAGATAAGTGATAAGGTTCAAACATAGGCAGATCTAAGGAGATCGGATTACTATTTAAGTCAGAATGGATTTCTCCCCCTGAGGAAGGTCCCGTTCAGTGGACCGAAACGTTGGATATATGTGCAAGTTTCTTTAATACAGTTGATAGCTGCTTATACCTTCTGAGTGCTGTTGTCTCCTTACCTTTGCTGGTAATGTATGATAGATATATATATATATTCACAGCAAGTATGTCATTCAAAAAATTTTGCACATACAGTATGTTATTTCTTATTCTCAAACACTATGCTACTACAGTATGCAATTACAAATAAGCTTGCAATAATAATATGGGTTGGATAAAAAAAGCTGGTATTTGTATCAGTGAGGTGCTAGCACAATATTTATGTGTTGCTATGTAGATTAAACAGACCAATTTCAGTTAATCAAATGTAAAGGAATGAGTAGGTCATTGGGGTTCACTGCAGAAAACTCCCTTGTGACAGAACTCACAGGTTGGCACACAAGATAAGGTCTAACACCGAGCATACCAGCAGCTCCCACACAGTGATGTTCACGGAGAGGCCCAAACATGGGATAGATAGGGCTATGCAGAGGAACAGGTATTACACGCACGCAGTATTTTAAAAACAAACCCAGCGTAACTTTTTTGAACCTCTCCCCATCCCGTGAAGTAACGAATCCTAAAACTGGCAATTTACTAAATGGGGCAGACTTAAAAAGTGACATTTCTAGTGAAAGATGAACACGGACGATTCTGTATTGAGCAGATTGTTTCCAAGCCACAGAGAATGATTCTGTATTATTGTGATTTAAATGATGCTTAAAAGGTAGAATCCTATTGCCAGAAAAACTAATATCATTACATTCGGCACAGCAACTCCCCCATACGTACTTCCCTCGGTGCTCCTATACGTACTTCCCTCGGTGCTCCTATACGTACTTCCCTCGGTGCTCCTATACGTACTGCTCTTGGTACTCCTATAGGTACTGCTCTTGCGGCTCCTATACTACTTGCTAACAAATTGGTGCTAAAGTAGTCAAAATGGGCTCTGACTTCATAGAAATCGCTTCACGTGTGGTGCTGGGTGTTGACACAAGTACACATGTATGCCGTTTAATACATGGCTCTTCCTGTGTTCCAGTGTCTAGAGCAGGGGTGGCCGACTCCAGTCCTCAAGGGCCACCGACAGGCCAGGTTTTCACAATATCCCTGCTTCAGCACAGGTGGTGCAGTCTTCGACAGCCACTGATTGAGCCACCTGTGCTGAAGCAGGGATATCCTGAAAACCTGACCTGGTGGTGGCCCTTGAGGACTGGAGTTGGCCGTCCCTGGTCTGGTGGTCTGCCTGGTGCAATCCTCTTATGTGAGTTTTTTCATGACCTGTTTTGTGATTGAGGGACTCACTGTGAGTCCTACGGTTTTTATTCTGTATCAGAACCAAAGCGAACATTTTCAGTTATCACATTTTGAAATGTCTTGAAGCAGAGACCAGTGAGGTTTGGGAAGCTTTGTATACTCCATTTCATTTATGAAGAACATTCGCAGTACAACTGTGAAGTACATGTTCTTTGGGAAAAAAGACATGGCCATCGGAAGCACATCCAATGGAGGCTCGAGGAAGTAGCCAGCAGACATGTTATCCTATCCCTCTTCCTATGGCCACCTGCTGTTTGTGGGAGCAATGCATCCAAAAGTAAGCCTTACTGTGTGACAATGGGTGGTCTCCTTTATCAAATCATGTAACTATATTAGATTACATTAGACGGCAGTATTGTCAGGGTGGCACATCTATGGTATTTCCTAGCCTGCGTTTGTCCAGTCCCACAGTAGGGTGGCACATACCAAGACTGAGCCTGTCACGGGGGAATTCCCACTTGCTGCTGTCATAGGGCAGCCTCTCACACTGCTCGTCCAATGGCATCTCCTCCGGGTCCATGATGATGGACAGATAGCCGGTCTTCATTTCTGATGCATGCGGCTGCAGAGAAGACAAGAAGATCAGAGTGGGAGCATCAGCTTGTGTCTCCAAATGCATAGACAGTGCCAACCAATCAAGCTCTGTACACAGGTATATATTGAGACCCCAGAACACCTAGCCTACCCGTAAGACCTTCTGTAAGTCATGAAAATCAGGGGTGTCCATTTGTCCTGTACATCCCCAGTGACTGCAAATCAGTTACACACATAATTCAGCCTATCCCAGCATCTGCATACAGCCATCACTCAACAGTCTAAAGGTGCTTCTGAACTTCCCAATATGGCCAAAACAGTACTGTATTGTTTTTGCCTGGAATAGCTCAATTCGTGTCCTTAGGGATGATATACCAGCACAGAGGTTCTCACACATTACACTCAAGTAAATTGGTTGTCTCATCTGCAAAACTGGTGCAAAAACTGCCCATCAGAGTTAAGAATTCCGTTGGTTTCACTGGAAAACCATTTCCTCGATACATTTGGTGTTGTTTTATAGCCTCAGTTTTGCAGCCAGACTTTGATAACACAGAAGGTAGAAGTCATGACCACTATCCCAGGTCTTTCAATAACTCAATAAAAATCCAGGCTGATTGTGAATAAGCTTTTATAGGGCATTATATCCTGTTATTTATTATAAAGTGACTGGATGTATCTGACAGTATCGCTAACAACTGTCAACTTTCCTGTAAGGCAGCGGTCCCACAGCCAAAGTATGTGTACCTATGCAATCACCAGTCTAAGTGGCCATCACATGGTGCAGTAAATAAGTTACTCAATACAATACTTTGTGGCTTCCATTCCTAGCTGGTACATGTATACACGTTATCTTTTCCTTCCCAGAACGCACTTTAAAAAAAAAAAAAACTGTTAATCTTTCTGGTAAAATATCTTAATAAAACCAAGTTAGAAATAAACAGGGGCGTCTCTTTCCTCTTCTGCTGGATGATAGACATGTGATGTATCAGGGAATCTCCTCGATAAATAAAAGTTGACTAGATACCTTTGTTGGAGCAGTCAGGAGAATCACTCACCTTTTTCAGCTTTCGTATAAACAAGGTGAGTAGGAGCCAAAATAGGGTCGCTGCCACCCCTGTGCAGACAAGGATGATCACTTCTATGTTGGATTTCTCCTCCGCACCTGTGCGTACAGGAGGGACAATACATGTCACATTGAGGTAGGATAGCTCCGGGGATCCCCCAGCTCAACATTCATTTAACAAAACCCTCCACATGGGTGAGTTCTTGATGCTCGTATCTTTCTTAACGGGGTCCAATATTTGTTACTCTCAGGAAGCAGCGCGTGCTTTGAGCTGCACTGCGGAATCGCTCACCTAGAATTGTGATGAAGGCAGAAGTGCTGGCATGTCCCATCTCATTGGTAGCACGACACTCGTATAAACCCTCATCATCCTTCTTCACCCTCTCAATGATCAGGCTGCTGTTGTAGAGAAGGGTTATTCCTGGAAGGGAAAATGTATCTTCAAAAGCAGATACTACCACCATGTCAACGTGTGCTGCAGTGTACAACTGAAGTGCGCGGAAACAGTAAGAAACGCACAATCTGCAGCACACAAAGGGACCTACGGCAAGTCAGAAATATGACACTGGGTGTTGCACTCCCACTTCTAGGATCACGGTCTTATTCACAATGATACAAACGTGGGATGCAGTCGTTTCCCCCCTCTCTTTACCTGGAATACAGCACCCACATTATACCTCACAACCTGAAGGTTGGGAGAATGTTTCACTTCTTATAGCGTCAGGCTGCGCTTATAGTGCCGGCGACGTCAGGCAGCGGTCGCTGGAAAAATCAAATTGAGATGACTTCCAGCGATCGCGACCAAACCGTCACGTTGCGCTTACTATAAGCGCACGCGACGGCGGCAATGCATTCGTTTTGACGCGACGTCGTCGGCACTATAAGCGCAGCCTTAAGCAGTACATTGAGTCCCAGCTGCCAGCAAAGTGTCCTCTCCTTTGCCTTCCTTTGTTGGTCCTCTAATAGAAAGGAGGCTATACACAACTATGTTGATATCATGGGAGAGGCAACATCACAAGCACGTTGTTGACCCTGTGGAAATCAAGGGGCTAGTGGTCAGAATTCTCCCTGCTCCATCAGACCTACCTGAAGCAGGTTTAATCAGATAGCCATTCTTCAACCAGGTGATGTCGGGTGTGGGCGTTCCATTGACTCTGCATTCCAGGTACAACGTGCTGCTACTGTTCACCACAGCTTCTGCAAGCTCCTGGACCACTTGTGGAGCTTCCTTCTCTGCAATGACACACACGAGCCAGAGAGATGTTCAAGAATGCTCTGCTCAAGATGCTACATCAGGGGGTGGTCAACACCAATCCTCACGGCCACCAACAGGTCAGGTTTTAAAGATATACCAGCTTCAGCACTGGTGGCTCAATCAGTGGATCAGTCAATAACTGGCCCTTGAGGACTGGCGCTATCCACCCCTTTGCTACATTATAGCAGCGACCCAACTTCTGGGCTCTTCTGACCTCTAAAAATTGCAGTAACTTACTATATTCTTTTTAAAAATCAACCTTTCTGGTCTTGAATGTACACATGCAAACCATTGAGTTATGCGATTGATAACCATAGTGATCCAGTGTCGGATCTCGATAGCAGAATTATTTAACAAAGTTCTTGATTTCGCCATAGATACTACCCTAAACAGTGTCCACATGGAGAGCTCACTTAGGATCTTGGGACTGCACCTTTAATATTTAGTAACTTGTGAAGGGAAATGGTCAAATTCTGTACTCAGTCATGTTACTGGTGCTGTAGGCGTATGCATTGGTAAAGATCTGACTAAGCCCATCTAAAAAAATAGCCTGGAGCAAAGCAGACAACTTGGCAACTTGTATCCGGAATGTGACCGCTGGACCTGCAAAGGTTTCGTTTTTACACTCCCACGATTTTAGTCATTTCCAGAACAGACGTCTGACCGTGCGGAAAAAAAATGTTCGCAAGCACTACGACATTCCGGTTAATTGCAAAAACCGTGGTGTGGTTACCGCCAAGCCTGAAAATCATCTCCGGGGAAATGTGAAGAAGTGAAGAATCCTAATCTGCAGCGTAACCCCGGTATGATATGTGACAATGGTGTAAATGAAGCAAGATCGTGGGGCTGTGGAAAACAGGCAAAAGCATTTTATCTGCAATCAGAGTTTCAAAAACTAATGTAATGGGTCGGAGGTCGGAGATGCATCGCTCACTGATTTTAATTTAGGCTGAGTACACGCTGCCGATGACCGCGTTCATGCTTGAGATCAGTGATGTCACCAACTCTCCAAGCAGGAACGCTCGGCTGACTGGCATTTTTTTTTGAGGGGGGTCTTGGCCGGAGGCGTGGCAGAGCAGTGACTGACTGAGGAGGTCATGTGATCCTTCAGGGCACCTGGAAGACAATTGCACCTGTCTCGGCAAGCGCCCGCGAGCGTACGGGCACTTTCGCTTTCATTGTGCTGACCACGCTAAGCTCCAAGCGCGGTCAGCACCACAGTGAACTCAGCCTAAGGCTTGTTTTATAGTTGGCGCGCATGCGCTAATGCTCATGCACGTAAATCACACTTTGTGTGTACAGGTCTGTGCTGTGAGCGGCAGGTGGGCGTAGCTATGACGTCACACCCGGCTTCACACAGACCCGGTATCACACAGACCCGGCTTCACACAGACCCGGTATCACACAGACCCGGCTTCACACAGACCTTTTTCGCACAGACCCGGTTTCACAGAGAAAGGAAAACTTTTGCCAGATCTCTCGTTTTAGAAATGACAAAAAACCACTAACTAAAAATCTTTACAATGAGCGCTAAGCTAAAATGACAAAAACTAAGAGGTGACTAGTGGTAAGTGCATAAATATAAGCGAATTGTGAATAGCTAGTAAAGTGCCCTAATATCGAGGGATAAGCTAGGTGGAGCTGCCAAGGGGAACCTCATATACAAGTTAATGTGCCGGGGTTGCCTTTTTCTGTATTTGAGAGCTCTCGATATGTTTGCCTTACGTCCTCTGGTTCAGGGTCAGGGAGGACAATTTCGTTTCATTCAAAACGATAATGATTTCGGTGAAAAGGCTCAGTGCAACTATTTTATCGTCAACCACTGAAAGAAACCGGCCTTTCTGAGCTCCATCGTTCGGCTTTTACAGGATAACTGCGAATCCTTCTATGGGTTGAGCGGTTCTTCTTCACACCACACAGAGCACAGTTAGTCAAATATAAGAAAGTTGTTATTCTGCGGTCACACGTTTGGCATACATTTCCTATTTACATTTATAGCTGCTCAGACCTGGCGTTTTTTTATTTCTGCAGCACAAAAGGAGGAAACTGGTGGCAAAAGATGCAGGAATTGTTTCATCTCCTCTTATTCTTTATATAAATATTAGCCTAAGTCAGGGGTTCGACCCAGTCGAAGACTGATCGAGCCACCTGTGCTGAAGCAGGGATATCTGTAAACCCTGATCTGTTGGTGGCCCTTGAGGACTGGAGTTGAGAACCCTGCCCTAAGTGATTTCTACTGTATTCAAAGCAAACTGAGATACATTGAGGTCTATGCATCAAACGGTCCAATTCTTAGGCAAAAAAACAGCACCAGATATATCAAAGTAAAAATAATTCATTGCTTTTCATGAGATTTCTTGCTTTGGTACATAAGGGGCAGATATTTTCCATAGAATGACACCACATTTGCCTTGACACATTGTTATTAAACAGGAATGCTATAAATGGCAAAATGACCATTTGGAGCTTTGTGCATAGACTCCGGTGGGGCCCGTTAAGCTCTTCCACAGCGGCTTATGGTCTTCAGTGTTGGTGACTCAAGCAGAGCCCCTCAGAGGAATACTGTGTTCATGCTGAATAATCCGAAGCTGCCTTAATGTACAAGGCATGGGGGCTTTATAAGAAGCACTCCTTCCATGCATAACACACATGACTCACCTAGAACCACAAGCCTGTTGAAGCGCATCGCCACCTCGTTGCTGTTATAGCGATTCTGGGCCGAGCACTTATACATCCCAGCCAGCTCCTCCGTCACGTTCTTCAGAAGCAATGAGAAGCTGAGGGTGTGCCTCTCGTACAGGGTCTCGGTGAGATGCTTTGGCACCTTTTCCTCGGACGGGTAGAACCAGGACAGGTTTGCATACAGGTACTGATCTGCCCTGCACACCAGCTTCACGTCACTCCCCCAGAGCATCACCGTCTCTGCCTCTGTTATCATTCCGGTTTTAATCTCTACCAGGAAAACAGATAATACACAAATAGTGACATTTTCTGCCTATAATCCCGCCATGATTTCTCAGTATAATTGCTCTCTATGACCCAGATCCACAGCGGGGCCGTCGCTGACATAAAGGCGCTAACCTAAGCCAACAGCTTGTTAATGTGTATCTTCAAAGCTCGTTAATGTGTATCTTCAAAGCTCGCTAATGTGACGTTCTCTCTCCCTCCTCTCCGAAACCTATATTCCAGTGTCTGGATAGGAGAGCCACCACCTTTAGGTAAGACATGCTTAATGCCATGTCATCTGTCGCTAGCGCAAGGCAGTGATAACGTAACATTGTATTGTATGTATATATATATATATATATATATATATATATATATATATATATATATATATATATAGCGCCATTAATGTTCATAGCGCTTCACAGCATATATCATAAATAAACACAATCATATAAATAACAAATCATACAAATAACACATAATGGGAATAAGTGCTTCAGACATAACAGTAAATTTTTGGAAAGGGAGTCCCTACACCGAAGAGCTTACAATCTAATTGGTTGGTTGGAAGGACGTACAGAGACAGTAGGGGGGCGTTCTGGTAAGTACATCTGCAAAGGGCCAAGGTTTATGTATACGGTGTAAAACTATCACTCATAGAGCTACTTGTATGCTTCCTGAAGAAGGTGTGTTTTGAGTTGGGTCTTAAAGGTGGATAGAGAGGGTGCTTGTCGGATGTTGAGAGGAATGGCATTCCAGAAATGCGGGTAACATGGTGTGAAGCCGATGCAAATAAGATATATAGTGTTGTTTTTGCATATACTTCTCTTTGTTGATGGGAGTTAACCTCACGACAAAGAACGTCTGTTAATGATTTTCATAACGACCTGTTATCTGCATCCAATAAATACTCCAATTGTTCCCTTTATCACATTTCTACGTCCTCCCACTGCTCAATATTCTTTTGAAAAAGCAACCTCACCGGTCTTGAACGTTCACATGCAGATCATGGGTTAATGCAGATTAAGAACCTTAAAAACCATAGTGGTAATGTGACCGATTTCAGAACAGCCTATTCTTGTTAGACAAAAGGGGAGCAGAAATCTTTTTGGAACAGATTTAAATATTTTTTTATTATTTATGCCAATACATAGTAACAACATGTAGATTATGACATGTTTATCGAGTTCAATCTTTCTTAGACCTTTCCCTATCACTCCTTCCCCAGAACTATTGCTCAATATAATCGCCTCCCTTCAACCCGTCTCAAACTCTTCCTCGTGATTCTTAGAACCGCTCCCTGTTACTCCTGCCTCAATCCTCCTATTGCTCCATACAGCCACAACCTATAATTCCTCCCTAACATTTCCTATTGCTCCATATAACCACCCCTCATACCTCCTAATGCTCTATATAACCGCTCCCTATAACTCCTCCTATTGCCCCATATAACCAATCCCTATAACTCCTCCTATTGCTCCAGAGAACTGCTCCCCGTAGCTCATCCGATTTCTCTAGATGAAAGCTTCATATAATTCCTCACCTCCTCAAACTGATACAAAGTAACTCATACTTTATACGCTGATATTGCCCAATATTTACTTAGTGGTTCTACTCCATAAAACGCCTTCCGGCACCAAAATACATCTCACAGGGCACATAGAAAAGGGCCCAGCACTCACACAGCACACAAAACAGCACACAAAAATGTTGTTGCCTCTGTTAGATCTTAAAAGAATTACGTCAGTGTACAATCTGTGTAAAACAACAACTACACATAATCAATATCTATGTAGAGAACAGGTACAGTGCAATAATAACCCAATTATATCCAGAAAGGTGAACAAAGTAAACAATACATATCCACTGGTAACATGCGTGGAGGAATTGGTCAGGGAGCAAATGCAAAGGGTTTATGTCAAGAAATCCAGGGTCACCACACCCCTAATATTCCTTTGAGAGACAAAAGGACCGAACACACGGAGTAGTGGTATATTCAACCCCCACCCCCAAAGAGAGTTATAGGGGACAAATAACACAGGGGCAAGGTTTCCGGGTCTTACCCCTCCTGGCCTGTTCCCACACAAAATAAATGTGGAACTTCCCTCTCTCATGATTATGGGAATCAGCCTCCTCAGTGCGCTTCCACTGGGATAAGCCAGGTGTTTAATGGGGTACCACGGCATGGTAAATGTAAATATGGGACATTGTGTCAGTAACTATTACAGTGCACTGTAGTAGTAGTATTAGTAGTGCTACTGTACGTAGAGACACATATCTGTTACCATCCTGTATAACATGCAGTGAGACATAAGACAGTGAGGTGGGTATGGGGTCTTGTCTGCATTTTTCCTCTCTAACACCATTATCACGGCTCCTGTTCAATTCGTACACGGAGCGTGCAAAGTGCACAGTGACCTTTGTATGTTTGAGCCATATGGAGACAGCTCAGGCAGCGACTGTGGCCTGGAACCTATTAGTATTACTGTATCCTCAGCCACAAGATAGCAATTTCACTGTCCTCAAAAGAAAGGCGCCCCTCCAAACAAAATCACAGAGGATGAGTGCTTTGTGGAAAGCTCCATGAATGATATAATGCACGTGATGTGCTTATTATTTCCAGAATTTGCCTGACCTTTCTCCTACAATGATTCAGCCGAGATATGCACCTGGTGTAGGGGATACCACTGAGGGGATTGTGTATCCACCTTCAAAAACTGCTACTCCCATTAAAGGAATATTGTATCAAATGTATAAACCAGTGTTTTTTCAACGTGGGTTCCAAGGTACCCTTGGGTTCCCCGGGCATCCTTACAGGGTTCCCTGCAATTTATTGGTTATTTGAAAATTGTATCAAATACAGAAGAATTTACAATGCAAATATCTCAGACACGCTATTAGAGAGGGTTGGGTTTGCCTCAGAATTTCACTTAGGGTTCCTTAATCTAAAAGAGGTTACTTATATGGCATGCACATGTTTAAAGCAGCACTGCTCAATTAAAAAAATTATAAAAACGTCTTGCGCGACCCGACCTTTCAAGAGAAAGTCGCTGTTGCGACGAAACGCGTCAGGGACGTCATTACGCAATCACGTCACGACACTACGTCATCACGGAAGTGCGCGATCAGGTCGGGTCGCGCAAGACGTTTTCACAGACCGTGTGCTTTCCTGAGTCTTGTGAGACACTTAGCCGAGCTGCTATATATCCACAAAAGGGCTACATCTTGCGATTAAGCAACCCTTCACTGACTGCCAACACGGATTACCATCTTTCCTGTGGACTTCATCTTTGGACTGCGGTGGACATATCAATTTGGCGGTGATGTATGATTTCACAACTGCGCAATTTTATTTGTCATCTTGTGAGTGCGATTCTTATCCCTCCCCTCTCCCCTCCTCATTTCCAATAAATTGTTACCATTTTACGCTATGGGGTGTGCACTCTCTCCTCTTTTCTCTTATAAATATATATATATATATATATATATATATATATTATTCCAGGATTGAAGCAGAGGGTCTCCGGAGCTGAATTTTGTTAATTTCAGCTCCATGGACCCTCTGCTGCCACAGACACTTACCTCCGTAGGGGGTGCCGGAATCTCCATGTTTAAATGTTCAGGTCACACGGACCAATAGGAAGCCGCAAGAGATGACATCACAGATACCAATTGGCCAGCGTGACGCGGGGCATTTAAGCCGCCATTTTGTTAGGCACACAAGTTCCCTGGAGGCACCCACTATGGAGGTAAGGATCTCGGGAAGCAAAGGGTCCCCGAAGCTGAAATGAACACGGTTCAGCTCCAAAGATCCTCTGCTTCAATCCTGTAAAACCTAAAAATGAAGAAATAGCGTCGTGCCACGTGTCTGGCCACTGTAACGCTGAAATAGGGATTTCCATTTTCACATGACATGCTTCTCGGAGTGTCAGCCTGACACATAGCCTGAAGTCTCTTCTCCAAACCTCTAAAGTAATCTCTGAAACAGGCCAGATGTGCAGAGAGGAGTTCAGGAATGTAAGGTCAGCCTCCCCGTCTTTAATTAGTTCAATGATTATTGTATATATGTGTATATATATATATATATATTTTGTTTTGTTTTTACAAGTTGCTGTGTTTCCTATTGCCCAGATACTATTTTGTATGTAATGTAGTCGTTTTGAAGAAGGGTTAATGTAAGGCTTTAAAATATCCATCACTGAACACTATGGTGTAGGTCACAGTTCTTGTAAACAGGGCCTAACTAACCAACATGACAGTTCTTCATAGAGGTAAATAATTAAATGAACGTTACATTAAAAAGCAAACATTAAATAGTTAGATGTGTTGCTACACATCGGAGTGCAACACCGCTGTATCTCTAATCTTTCTGTTGCTTGACTTGTTTGCAAAGAAATTGGAGTAATGTAACAAAGACTGAAATAATAATGCATTGGAACAGCCTCCGAGCACTAAATTAATAGAACATCCCTAGCCACCAATGGACAAAAAGCTAAAGCCCATTATTTTTGGAATCAAGATCTTGTTAGAAGGAATCGTTCAGGGAGGGGTTACTGGTTTTTTGGCAAACCCACTGACCTTTGAAGTGAGAGATCAAATTAATTTACACCCCGTTGTCCCAATTAATTGGCATTAGGTGGTAGACTCTGAAGCAAGGGTTAATTAACTTCTAATTCCTTAGCATGAGCCTCACAATCACAAGTCGATTATGATGGAACAACACTATTTCTGATTAGAAAACGGAACACAATCCTTTGTAAGGATTTATCACCCTGCTCTTTCAGAACAGAATTAAGAGTTGGGAAGGTTAATATTAAGTCGCTTGAGATAATGAGGAACGCAGTATCAGGTTAATGGTTCAATAAGAAATAAATGAAGAGTCTGTCAGAGTCCTGTCATTTACAGCCAGTGACAAACGTGTGTGTGTGTGTGTGTGTGTGTGTGTGTGTGTGTGTGTGTGTGTGTGTGTGTGTGTGTGTGTGTGTGTGTGTGTGTGTGTGTGTGTGTGTGTGTGTGTGTGTGGTTCTCTTCATGTCAGTAAGAACTGGCTTTGTGGGTATGTGCCAATGTAACAGTCTCAGTGTTTAGTATGTGCCAATGTAACAGTCTCACAGTGATTAGTATGTGCCAATGTAACAGTCTCACAGTGATTAGTATGTGCCAATGTAACAGTCTCACAGTGATTAGTATGTGCCAATGTAACAGTCTCACAGTGATTAGTATGTGCCAATGTAACAGTCTCACAGTGATTAGTATGTGCTAATGTAACAGTCTCACAGTGTTTAGTATGTGCCAATGTAACAGTCTCACAGTGATTAGTATGTGCCAATGTAACAGTCTCACAGTGATTAGTATGTGCTAATGTAACAGTCTCACAGTGATTAGTATGTGCCAATGTAACAGTCTCACAGTGATTAGTATGTGCCAATGTAACAGTCTCACAGTGATTAGTATGTGCTAATGTAACAGTCGCACAGTGTTTAGTATGTGCCAATGTAACAGTCTCACAGTGATTAGTATGTGCCAATGTAACAGTCTCACAGTGATTAGTATGTGCCAATGTAACAGTCTCACAGTGATTAGTATGCGCTAATGTAACAGTCTCACAGTGTTTAGTATGTGCCAATGTAACAGTCTCACAGTGATTAGTATGTGCCAATGTAACAGTCTCACAGTGATTAGTATGTGCCAATGTAACAGTCTCACAGTGATTAGTATGTGCCAATGTAACAGTCTCACAGTGATTAGTATGTGCCAATGTAACAGTCTCACAGTGATTAGTATGTGCCAATGTACCAGTCTCACAGTGATTAGTATGTGCCAATGTAACAGTCTCACAGTGATTAGTATGTGCCAATGTAACAGTCTCACAGTGATTAGTATGTGCCAATGTAACAGTCTCACAGTGATTAGTATGTGCCAATGTAACAGTCTCACAGTGATTAGTATGTGCCAATGTAACAGTCTCACAGTGTTTAGTATGTGCTAATGTAACAGTCTCACAGTGTTTAGTATGTGCCAATGTAACAGTCTCACAGTGTTTAGTATGTGCCAATGTAACAGTCTCACAGTGATTAGTATGTGCTAATGTAACAGTCTCACAGTGTTTAGTATGTGCCAATGTAACAGTCTCACAGTGATTAGTATGTGCCAATGTAACAGTCTCACAGTGTTTAGTATGTGCCAATGTAACAGTCTCACAGTGATTAGTATGTGCTAATGTAACAGTCTCACAGTGTTTAGTATGTGCCAATGTAACAGTCTCACAGTGATTAGTATGTGCCAATGTAACAGTCTCACAGTGATTAGTATGTGCCAATGTAACAGTCTCACAGTGATTAGTATGTGCCAATGTAACAGTCTCACAGTGATTAGTATGTGCCAATGTAACAGTCTCACAGTGATTAGTATGTGCCAATGTAACAGTCTCACAGTGATTAGTATGTGCCAATGTAACAGTCTCACAGTGATTAGTATGTGCCAATGTAACAGTCTCACAGTGATTAGTATGTGCTAATGTAACAGTCTCACAGTGATTAGTATGTGCCAATGTAACAGTCTCACAGTGATTAGTATGTGCCAATGTAACAGTCTCACAGTGATTAGTATGTGCCAATGTAACAGTCTCACAGTGTTTAGTATGTGCCAATGTAACAGTCTCACAGTGATTAGTATGTGCCAATGTAACAGTCTCACAGTGATTAGTATGTGCCAATGTAACAGTCTCACAGTGATTAGTATGTGCCAATGTAACAGTCTCACAGTGATTAGTATGTGCCAATGTAACAGTCTCACAGTGATTAGTATGTGCCAATGTAACAGTCTCACAGTGATTAGTATGTGCCAATGTAACAGTCTCACAGTGATTAGTATGTGCCAATGTAACAGTCTCACAGTGATTAGTATGTGCCAATGTAACAGTCTCACAGTGATTAGTATGTGCCAATGTAACAGTCTCACAGTGATTAGTATGTGCCAATGTACCAGTCTCACAGTGATTAGTATGTGCCAATGTAACAGTCTCACAGTGATTAGTATGTGCCAATGTAACAGTCTCACAGTGATTAGTATGTGCCAATGTAACAGTCTCACAGTGTTTAGTATGTGCCAATGTAACAGTCTCACAGTGATTAGTATGTGCCAATGTAACAGTCTCACAGTGATTAGTATGTGCCAATGTAACAGTCTCACAGTGATTAGTATGTGCCAATGTAACAGTCTCACAGTGATTAGTATGTGCCAATGTAACAGTCTCACAGTGATTAGTATGTGCCAATGTAACAGTCTCACAGTGATTAGTATGTGCCAATGTAACAGTCTCACAGTGATTAGTATGTGCCAATGTAACAGTCTCACAGTGATTAGTATGTGCCAATGTAACAGTCTCACAGTGTTTAGTATGTGCCAATGTAACAGTCTCACAGTGATTAGTATGTGCCAATGTAACAGTCTCACAGTGATTAGTATGTGCCAATGTAACAGTCTCACAGTGATTAGTATGTGCCAATGTAACAGTCTCACAGTGATTAGTATGTGCCAATATAACAGTCTCACAGTGATTAGTATGTGCCAATGTAACAGTCTCACAGTGATTAGTATGTGCCAATGTAACAGTCTCACGGTGATTAGTATGTGCCAATGTAACAGTCTCACAGTGATTAGTATGTGCCAATGTAACAGTCTCACAGTGATTAGTATGTGCCAATGTAACAGTCTCACAGTGATTAGTATGTGCCAATGTAACAGTCTCACAGTGATTAGTATGTGCCAATGTAACAGTCTCACAGTGATTAGTATGTGCCAATGTAACAGTCTCACAGTGATTAGTATGTGCCAATGTAACAGTCTCACAGTGATTAGTATGTGCCAATGTAACAGTCTCACAGTGATTAGTATGTGCCAATGTAACAGTCTCACAGTGATTAGTATGTGCCAATGTAACAGTCTCACAGTGATTAGTATGTGCCAATGTAACAGTCTCACAGTGATTAGTATGTGCCAATGTAACAGTCTCACAGTGATTAGTATGTGCCAATGTAACAGTCTCACAGTGATTAGTATGTGCCAATGTAACAGTCTCACAGTGTTTAGTATGTGCCAATGTAACAGTCTCACAGTGATTAGTATGTGCCAATGTAAGAGTCTCACAGTGATTAGTATGTGCCAATGTAACAGTCTCACAGTGATTAGTATGTGCCAATGTAACAGTCTCACAGTGATTAGTATGTGCCAATGTAACAGTCTCACAGTGATTAGTATGTGCCAATGTAACAGTCTCACAGTGATTAGTATGTGCCAATGTAACAGTCTCACAGTGATTAGTATGTGCTAATGTACCAGTCTCACAGTGTTTAGTATGTGCCAATGTAACAGTCTCACAGTGATTAGTATGTGCCAATGTACCAGTCTCACAGTGATTAGTATGTGCCAATGTAAGAGTCTCACAGTGATTAGTATGTGCCAATGTAACAGTCTCACAGTGATTAGTATGTGCCGATGTAACAGTCTCACAGTGATTAGTATGTGCCAATGTAACAGTCTCACAGTGATTAGTATGTGCCAATGTAACAGTCTCATAGTGTTTAGTGTGTGCCAATGTAAGAGTCTCACAGTGATTAGTATGTGCCAATGTAACAGTCTCACAGTGATTAGTATGTGCCAATGTAACAGTCTCACAGTGATTAGTATGTGCCAATGTAACAGTCTCACAGTGATTAGTATGTGCCAATGTAACAGTCTCACAGTGATTAGTATGTGCCAATGTAACAGTCTCATAGTGTTTAGTGTGTGCCAATGTAACTAGCAGTGTGTGTGTGTGTGTGTGTGTGTGTCATCCTAGTCGAGAGAGAGAGAGCAGATGGAGGGCGACAGTGAGAGAGAGTAATGAATGGTCTAGGACATTTGGTACCAAATGACAACCGCATTCGGCCACAACTCACCTCGCCGCTGGGACATTTAGCAGCCGGCTGCTTTGCCGCTAAAGTAAGTCCCTAACCTTAATCCTTACCCGAAAACACCCTAATGTTAACTCCTAATACGAACGCTACGCCCTACCCTAAAAACTTTAACCCCTTAATTTAACGCCTAACCCCTAAAACTTACCATATTATAGAAGTGGCCGGTGGCGGAGGGTCCGTCTGCAGCCAAACACCGGCGGTCATTTGGTCGCGGCATAACGGCCGTGGCCAAATGTTCCATTCCGGTAATGGCAGTGAGGAAATAGGGAAAGGGAGATGCTTCAGAAAGACAGAAAGAGCTCATAAAACATCAATAATCAGGGAGAGGGAGAGGAGGAGGGAGGGGGAGAAGGAAGGAGAGGGAGGGGGAGAGGGAGTGGGAGGGAGGAGAGGGAGTGGGAGGGAGGAGGAGAGGGAGTGGGAGAGGTAGAGAGAGAGGGAGTGGGAGAGGGAGGGAGGGAAGGAGAGAAAAGGGACAGAAAATGTGTAAGAGAATAGGACCTGAGTTTTGGAGAGAGAGAGAGAGATCAGGAGAGAGGGAGAGAGAGAGAGATCAGGAGAGAGAGAGAGAGAGAGAGAGAGAGAGAGAGAGAGAGAGAGAGAGAGAGAGCAGGAGAGAGGTAGTAAAAAGAAGCACTAGGGAACCCGTTGGCTTTTTTATTGGCAATATTTACAACTTCTGTTTCTCTTTACCATTCAGAAACAGAATATCCCAGGACTTGGCATCCACCGGGTGCAAAGGATCCCTTCCCAAGCCCTCCGCAGAGAGTAAATCACAGAGAAGTCTGCTTCTGCTACTATTTACAAGGAGCTAATTGGGTTTAATTTCCTGGGCCGTGCAAAAACCAGCTTTCTAATTCCAAACTCATGTCCATTGTAAAACTTCACTTAGGATCTTCTCGGGAGGGTCTGTGGCTCACGGACACACAACATAATGATGGTAAAAAGATGGCAGAGCTGCCATTGTGAAACAAGACGGACATCTGGGGGAAGAACAGGTGCATTGTGGTAAAACTTTTGGTTATTTGGCATCCAACAGAGCAGAATACTTTAGGGAATTATGTATTAAAGTTGTTACGGTTACACTGTATTTACTGCTCAGAATCAGCAGAATAATGAACGTATTACAGATGCAATACTATCTAAAAATCAACTTTGAGGTGCACACATTGAGGGGAAAGATGTATACGCGGGCTGCGCTTATACTGCCGGCGACGACAACCGATGACGTCACCCGTCACCGTCGCGATAATTGCATTTAAAGTTTAGGCGATGTCGCTAGCTACAAGGCCAGTGACGTCAGAAAGGGGGAAGGCAGAGGGACGGAGAAGCTTGCTCATTGGCCGCAAGGGTGAGACTGTCGCTGAAAAAAATCAAACAACAGTGACTACCAGATTTTTGGTAACGCTGTTGCTTGGTTGCGCCGTCGCGTGCACTATAAGCGCTGACGACAGCGACAATGCTTTTGTTTTGACGTCGCTGGCACTATAAGCGCAGCTTAAAGAAAGTGCAAATGGAAGTTTGTTTTGACACCGCTCCATTTTGTTCTTACATTTGACGCAAATTGTTAGCCAGAAAAGTTTACGCCTTAGACCTGGTGGGTTTTGTTTACGCAAATAGAAACAGGCGGCGCAGGAAGACGCAGAACTTTCTCCATCTCAGAATGTGTCCGTCATCCAACGCCTCAAATCTCAGGGTGGCGCAAACGGTACAAGACTTGGAACAAAGACTTTAATACATTGACGCAAAGCGCCGGAAGATGGAAACGATGCGCGTTTGCCTGGTTACATCAGCCCCATTAGGGGAAAGTGGCCAATTACCTGGTGCCAAAAAAATAAAAAGCAACCTTAAATCTCTTGATTTCTAAATAAAAACCTGCTGCATTGTAATTGCTGCCGATTCTTTTGACCAAGGGAAAAAAAATGATTCACCGAGACACAATGGGGAAGAATATTGAAGCGCCGGTCCGTATTATCTCACCCGATCGTGCGTTTACTCGCATCGACTCGAATGAGCGTTAACGCTGGATCAGGTGCGTTAACCCGCCCTGGTGCTTGATACATTCCATTATAATAGGCGTCTGTAACTCATTGTATTGGCACCCCCCCAATCGCAAAGTGGGGTTACACTGAGCAAACGTTAGAGCAAATAACCTTGATACATTGTCACATGTAACAAGGTAGTGATAGGCTACCGCTCACCATAAATTAGGAATAAAATAGGCTGGTAAATAGGAATAGGGTGCATACGGGATAGGTGATTAAGCTGAAAAGGGTGGTAGGTCACAGAGGTGGCCTTAAAGACTCCTATTTGCACTCGCTTGACCAGTTAACTTGGGCTTGGAAAAATTCAATCCTTGGAGATAACTCCATAGCCCTACATGTACAATTATAAAATCACATTTATTAAACATATATACAAAAGAGACCTAATGTCTAAAAATGCCACTATGTGGCTCCAGGGAACACAGAGGAAACACAGGGGTAGGGGAAATTTGCTGTTTAGAGTATATTCCGTTATTGGGAGACTGTTACTGAGTATGATGTCGTGTTAGTTTTGTTAGTACTTTCTCTAGGTGGGACTCCTATGTAATGTCCCTCTACCTTCCTTCAGTAAGGTGCGAGGTACTCCTATGGAGACACCCCGCTATACAAAACTGTTAGCAACCTGAGCGTCACTACATTTAGCGTGGCGCCGCTATTAGTTATTGGAGCAAGATAGTCAGTATGCCGCTTTAAATGCTGTTTGCAATGCTGTCTAAATGCATTCACCAATGTATATATAGCCAGAGAGAGCGTGCTCCCTTCAGTTGTTCATACGACCTGTCAGTCTCGCCAAACTCTCAGCTTCCCACTTTGTGTTCCTCCGCGGCTCCGGATGACGTCACCGGAAGTGCGTCATCACGTACCAACGCACGTTTCACGCTCGTAGGCGCTTCGTCAGGGTAATGGGAGTGACATCACTAGTCTCCTCCCTACTATAAGTGCTGGTTGGTTGTGGGCGTGTAGCATTTCCCAACCAATCCCAGTGTTGTATGGATAGTAGGACAGCTGTATTTGATCCCCGTTAAGGGTGAGTGTATTATGCGTCCTGCTATCAGTGATTCAAGTTACCTTGGTAACGTATCCGAATCAACATATGAGGTATTGTACTGTCTCATAAGGGGCAGAAATGATTGTACATAGTCAGCACAGGGTGTACTGCGTGTGTGTTATGGTAAAGTATTGTGAAGGTAATATATACACTGGGATATATTCTGTCATTGAGATCAGATAAAGCTGCTGTGTAAGATGTTATGGATTGGTTCAAGGTGTTGTTATGTATCCCCTAGGGTGATCGTCAGCAATGGGTAGGTTATCTCAGATGATGTTAGTGATGGTATATAGCTACATATATATATATATGTGCGTGTCTGGTGTAGGAGTGTACTTCTTACTGAGGTCCGCCTCTAAAGTCAATACGGACTTGGGGAGTATAAGACTCTATTTAACTACCCCAATGTCCTGTTCTCTCATTGTTGGTGTAGGAGTGTAAGCTTCTACTAAGGTCCGCCTCTAAAGTCAATACGAACTTCCAGGAGTTTAGGACTCTATTTAACTGACTCATTGTCCTGTTCACTCTTTGTTGGTGTCTTGCGAGTGGATCTAGTAAGCACCCCATCCCTATGTGTTCAATGAATATGTAGGATCAGGGGTCACTACAGATTGTCCCCACCATCTTAGCTTCCTTTGTCAAATATCACTGATCCTTGCTGACTTGACCCTATGGGTCATGTATCATAGCAACCCTATTCTTATATCCAAATTTTAACCATATCTGTAACAGACATGTATAATCCCTACAGAAATGCTGAATAGATATAGCCCTCGTTTAGGCCTTCTGGGGACAGAGTCTGCAGTGTGAATATCCACTGACACTCACGTTGCATAAGCCGTCTGTCCCAGTTTCCCTTCCGTGGCCCCCAAGGTATATGCTCAATCCCACAGAAGGTAAGGAATTTGGGATCCCCATTGTGTTCATTTAAAACATGGCGGGCAACAGGGGTATCCTTCTTGTTTCTGATGGACCCTAGATGTTCTAGGATCCTCACTTTAAGGGCCCTGTGGTGAGGATCCTAGAACATCTAGGGTCCATCAGAAACAAGAAGGATACCCCTGTTGCCCGCCATGTTTTAAATGAACACAATGGGGATCCCAAATTCCTTACCTTCTGTGGGACAGACGGCTTATGCAACGTGAGTGTCAGTGGATATTCACACTGCAGACTCTGTCCCCAGAAGGCCTAAACGAGGGCTATATCTATTCAGCATTTCTGTAGGGATTATACATGTCTGTTACAGATATGGTTAAAATTTGGATATAAGAATAGGGTTGCTATGATACATGACCCATAGGGTCAAGTCAGCAAGGATCAGTGATATTTGACAAAGGAAGCTAAGATGGTGGGGACAATCTGTAGTGACCCCTGATCCTACATATTCATTGAACACATAGGGATGGGGTGCTTACTAGATCCACTCGCAAGACACCAACAAAGAGTGAACAGGACAATGAGTCAGTTAAATAGAGTCCTAAACTCCTGGAAGTTCGTATTGACTTTAGAGGCGGACCTTAGTAGAAGCTTACACTCCTACACCAACAATGAGAGAACAGGACATTGGGGTAGTTAAATAGAGTCTTATACTCCCCAAGTCCGTATTGACTTTTAGAGGCGGACCTCAGTAAGAAGTACACTCCTACACCAGACACGCACATATATATATATATGTAGCTATATACCATCACTAACATCATCTGAGATAACCTACCCATTGCTGACGATCACCCTAGGGGATATATAACAACACCTTGAACCAATCCATAACATCTTACACAGCAGCTTTATCTGATCTCAATGACAGAATATATCCCAGTGTATATATTACCTTCACAATACTTTACCATAACACACACGCAGTACACCCTGTGCTGACTATGTACAATCATTTCTGCCCCTTATGAGACAGTACAATACCTCATATGTTGATTCGGATACGTTACCAAGGTAACTTGAATCACTGATAGCAGGACGCATAATACACTCACCCTTAACGGGGATCAAATACAGCTGTCCTACTATCCATACAACACTGGGATTGGTTGGGAAATGCTACACGCCCACAACCAACCAGCACTTATAGTAGGGAGGAGACTAGTGATGTCACTCCCATTACCCTGACGAAGCGCCTACGAGCGTGAAACGTGCGTTGGTACGTGATGACGCACTTCCGGTGACGTCATCCGGAGCCGCGGAGGAACACAAAGTGGGAAGCTGAGAGTTTGGCGAGACTGACAGGTCGTATGAACAACTGAAGGGAGCACGCTCTCTCTGGCTATATATACATTGGTGAATGCATTTAGACAGCATTGCAAACAGCATTTAAAGCGGCATACTGACTATCTTGCTCCAATAACTAATAGCGGCGCCACGCTAAATGTAGTGACGCTCAGGTTGCTAACAGTTTTGTATAGCGGGGTGTCTCCATAGGAGTACCTCGCACCTTACTGAAGGAAGGTAGAGGGACATTACATAGGAGTCCCACCTAGAGAAAGTACTAACAAAACTAACACGACATCATACTCAGTAACAGTCTCCCAATAACGGAATATACTCTAAACAGCAAATTTCCCCTACCCCTGTGTTTCCTCTGTGTTCCTTGGAGCCACATAGTGGCATTTTTAGACATTAGGTCTCTTTTGTATATATGTTTAATAAATGTGATTTTATAATTGTACATGTAGGGCTATGGAGTTATCTCCAAGGATTGAATTTTTCCAAGCCCAAGTTAACTGGTCAAGCGAGTGCAAATAGGAGTCTTTAAGGCCACCTCTGTGACCTACCACCCTTTTCAGCTTACATTGTCACATGACAATTGTTTTATTTGCATCGCTTTGCTATAGAGACCACGCCCCGCGCCCTATTCACCCGAATGAGAATGTCACGGAATAGCGCCGCTTAATAAATATTGCAAAGACGCACGCCCAGGTCACTGGGAGAATCTTCACCTTTCAGAAATACATATTTGATGTCTCTGCGGTTTAAATCTTCAGGTTTCCATAGTAACAGGAGATTTTAAGAGTGCAGTTTGAGAGGTCTCCTATTGCCATGGGAACCGTGCAAATGAAAAACAGCCATGTGCGCAGAGGAGGCTCACGGACAATGTTTTAGCTTTATGGGTAGTTATTGACCCCTTCATCGCCAGATGTTTCTGCATTGCATGGTGTTTTAATAACTTGCCTGAATGATGGGCACAATCCAAAATGGTTAAACAACGTATCAGCATAACCGACTTCCTTAGAAACATTCACATCGCTCCGTTTATTTATTTGCGCTACTTTGCAAACAAAAAAACAACGCAAAGAGAACAATTCCCTGATTATCTCATCAAAGAAGCGAGAGAAAGTGTAAAAACCCTGCAAAGGATTTGTTTGGTTAAAGATGTATTACGACACTTATATCTGACTTTAAAAAAGGTGTAAATCAGCGACCTATATCCAAATCCCCGTGCCACGGGCCTTCATTAAAAGAGATCCCCCCCCACCCGCTCTGCCAGTGCAGGGGTGCAATGTCACCCATGTAAAGATGTACAAGTGCACCCAGCATGGGCAGCTGCCAGTACCTGATAGGATGAAGCGTGTGGCTGTTTCACTCAGTCCCAGCCTTGTTCCAGGCCACACAGAAGAAGATTCCGGACTGGTTGCTAGATTTTAGAGGTGGTCAGCGTGCTTACCGTCTGCAAAAAACACACAGCGCTCGGGTTAATCGTGGGTTAATCGTGGCCCAGGCAGAGTCTTTATCCCAGGGCAGTCATGCGGGGCAGGCTGACAACACCCAATATTAGCTGCAACAGCTTCAGGAGAACCAGAGACCGGCTTGGAACCAGTAACACCTGCTAACATAAATGGTAGCATGAGAAGAGAGAGCAAATTGAACCTATAACAGTGAACATCCCCCAAAACATGGCCAGCGATGGCCCAGCTGGTTAACCCTTCACTTCTCCAGCGGAGACTATACTTAGGGGGCAATCATTATTTTACTTCTCCATGAGTACATTCAACTGAAGAAATATTGCTTTTTTTTTTGTACATCGACACAAGGAAACAAACACTACTACAGTATGTCCATTACAATGGCTGTTAATGCTTTTGCTGCCAGAAAGTTAGGTAACAATTTTACAACCCCCCCCCCCCCACGTTAGACACAAATCACTTTTCATAAGTATTTTACATCAATGTATCAAAATACCTTCACACTTTGATAAAACGTGTGACACACTTAGCATCTGTTTTAGTGGAGTTATTTTTTTGGGTGGAGTTCCACTTGGACCTTTTTTCTGTCAGCGGGCCTGCAATGTGTTGGAAGCATCGAGCTTAGGAGCGGAGACATTTGCAAATGTGCTCAACAGGTTAGGTTTGTGATTTACTAGTAAACCCTTTGAAGCAGCAACTCCTCTTTTTTGGGGGTGTACCGAGGGGTGTTACTGAGCAGGTTTTCTGGCGTATAACTGTGTCATTCACACACCCATGTCTGCCTCTGGAGAAATAAAAAGTTTACTAGTTGGCTGCCCGGTATCTTTACGCAGGTGGCGATTGTAAGCTCCCCGGGCTAGCACAGCAGTACTCCTGCATGGGAGGCTCCCTTGAACAATGTAAAAAAATACAAATAAAAAACAATATAATATCAATAGTAATTCAGCCCTGTGAATTGCCACTTTGATACCAAATGGACAGTGCCAGGTTTGATTTCTCTGCATGAATTAGATCTCTTACAACTAACAGGCTGGAAAAGCCCAGTCCAAAGAAAGACATTTAAACAGATCTCACATTCCTAATAAAGTAGCTCCATTTGGATTGGTCAGCTGGTCAGCTGTATTTACGGTAACTGCATCAGCGCTTCTGCCCAATTACCAGCTTGCAACTTTTTATGCGGACAGGTCACTCACTGGAACCATTCTGAACCTCACATAATAGAAGACATTGGGGGCAAACAGTATTACAAACAGAAAAGGATTAAGAGATGTCCAATACATGTTTGGGTTTATAGCACAGACAGAATACAAAGAAGGATGAACACTAAAATAGATTTTTCTCCCAATGAAGATCTATTTTAAGAGACCCTTTTAATGTTGCCCCATTGGCCGGGTCTGCTTTTAGCACAAGCAGTCACAGGCGGGTCCATTCTCCAGAATCTCCGGTACCGTCCACATTCAACAGCAACAACAAGCCGAAGAAACCCAGATGCCCATAAACCTCGCAGATGGTTCCCAGCTGTGTTTGATATGTGAAATACTGGTTCAATACACACAACTTGAATTAAACACACGACGAGCATATTTCCGTGAACTTGAGATTCTTTTTTATACCCTTCCCTAGGGCAAAGTTCATTAGCATGCATATCATTCCATGCCCTGTTTCCAAGACACTGCTGGTGTCTGTATTATTGCCTTTCGGGGGTCTCTCCTCTGTTGGGGGCAGCAGCACTGAACTGCAGTATAATAACACTGTCAAATAGGCCCCTGCAGGGTACAGGGCGCTGGCTGTGTTTGGGAAAAAGCAAAATGAAGCAATGGGTCAGAGCTCCAACTCCCATTAGATATCCCTGATCTATGCATCATGTTTTCTCGGTTCTCTGTGTTGTCTCCAGAGAACCACGCATCCCTGTCTGTGTTTTCATGTCCGCACTCCCACATGTTTTAGACTTTTAGGGGTTTTGTGTTGGATTAGGGACCCTGACATACCTACATGGATTTTCCACTTGATTTTGAACCCCTTTCTCTGAGAGAGGGCTGGTAGCGATGTGAAACGTGGAAGTCATGCAGCGATGGGTCCTGCCCGCCATGTTTTCGGTGTCGGAGGATGGTGAAGCTGTAAGTAACACCTGGTGCGGGCCCCTCAGGGCTCTGCTCAGATAGTGCTACAAAGAAATACATTGTCTGGTGGAGAACGTTGGCTGTATGTGGAGTGTCTGATGGTCCATGTCTGCACGGCTGCTCTTGTCTAATAATATCTCAATGAGTGTATAACGACTGCCCCTGTGCACATTGCTGCCTCCTCCGGCGGCCACACTTGGCCTTCCCCTGCTAAAAAATATCCGTGATTTAAAAGGAGCAATTTGTGCCCTTTTTCTATTGATTATTTTTTAACGTAGGATTGAAGCAGGGGTCTCCAGAGCGGGACCCGGGGATCCCCTGCGTCCCGAGATATTTACCTCCGTAGGGGGCGCCAGTATGTCAGCAAAGTTT